>NW_027128351.1:12500-18398 GCF_037325665.1 Littorina saxatilis
GCCTGAAACAATTTCGTTGCATTGAAAATAGAGAAACTCGGGCGCAAGAAAGAGAGAGAGAGAGAGAGAGAGAGAGAGAGAGAGAGAGAGAGAGAGAGAGAGAGAGAGAGAGAGAGAGAGCCATGGTGAAGGGAAGATGAAGCGATGAAAGAAATTCTTGATAACTGAAATCAAAAGTAAGCGTGAGAAGAATACTGTCTTTGTTAAATTGAAGAAACGAATTTTACCACTGAAAAAGGTTCATTCTCTGTGCTAATTTGTTTTTAATCTTTATTTATGTGATCATTTTTGTATTTTTTGCATTTAGAATTTTGTTTCTGTCAATACTTCTTCACGTATTTTTTCTTCAGAAAACAAGTCTTATTTGCTTTGAGTATTTTAGAACATCAAGAATACCTTCTATTCTTTCGTAATATTCATGTTTGAGCTACTGGTCGAGTCACTAATTCTTCTGTCGACATCCTTGCAAATATCAACAACAACGAAACACAAAACTGAGTTCTAGTTCTATACAGCTTTATCACATTCCACCGCTACGGAAGAAAATGTGAAGTGAATGCGGTGTTCGTTCAGCTGCTATCGATAAAACAGCACCCGGCGGATGGATAAAGCATCAACGATCCCTATGCCAGTCGAGGCCAGTGTATTAAATGTTTTTCGCGAAACGTGTGGTATGTATTGGGAGTGTAAGCTTATTTATCAAGTGCCTGAACACGGGGGATAACCGGTCAAAGGCCGAACAGAAGCCGAAGGCCGCTCATGACACGTGTGAAGGCAAGTTTTGTCTGTTTTCTAGGTATTGTTTGATTTATGTCGGGATTTAAGGTAAGCTACTGATTCAGCGATGACTAAATTTGTTTCTCGATGCATAAAAAGTCAGGGAGCGATTGATATTTGCCCGTAAATAGCCTTCAAAGCTGAAAATGTCCGCGATCGAGCACCGGAAATGGCTGTTCAATGGGTTTTGCAAGTAGAAATGTGCTTTATTTCACCAAATCAGCTCGTATTTGGTGTGGGTACGTGATTCTAGAGGACGAAGGAGTCATAAGATGTGCAAAGAAGTGCTATTTGGGAGTAGAATAAATCTTCCGAGACAGTAGACAAGAGAAGGTCATATTTGAGAGATGCGCGTAGGCCGATTGTCTTTCCGACAAGCGAATGATACAGCAGATTAATCATTCGTTTTGACCAGAAACCTAGTCTCTAGTTTTTATGAATGAGTTTTTTAATTAAAACAATCACGAGAACTCTCTCGCTTAGCCTAATGGCTGTTCGATGGGTTTCGCAAGTAGAAATGTGCTTTATTTCACCAAATCAGCTCGTATTTGACATCGGTTTGGTATCTATATATATATACGACTAGTGTCTGTCTGTGTGTCTGTCTGTCTGTGCGCGATGCGCGGCCAAGGTTCTCGATGGATCTGTTTCAAATTTGGTGATCATATTCAGGTACACCCTGGACACAACCTGGTCGATGAGATATTTCAACAAGTGCTCTCAGCGCGCAGCGCGGAACCGATTTTGGTTCCACCTCAGCTATTTTGCTTCCACCTCAGCTTACCCGGGCCCCCATACCGACACACCATAGCCGCTACACCACATCACAACGCCAAAGTTCTCGGTGGATCTTTTTCAAATTTGGACACCGTATTCAGCTACACCCCGGACACAATATCATCGATGAAATATTTCAACACGTGCTCTCAGCGCGCAGCGCTGAACTCATTTTCGTTTTTGCGTTCATTTCACCATTATAAGTAACTCTTCCTTATCTTCTCCAGTGTTTGGCGTTTATCTCCCTTCCTTCGTGTGGCTTTCCCGTTCAGTTCTAAGTTACTATTACTATTTTTAGAATGTCACTGCGCTGTCCACTGCGCTGTCCAGAACGCTTCCCTTGCACCCGTAAGTTGTTCTTACTGTCAAAGTGAAAAGGTCGAATCAATTTATAGCCACGCGAAAAATACACTCTCACCTATCTCTATATATTTATAGATACAGATATGCATATATATATACGGCTTCTCTGTGTGTGTGTATGTTTGTGTGTGTGTGTAGGCAAAAACCTATGTATTATAGAGTTCTGTTTGTGATGGGGTCTAGCGGCTTTTGTCTGTCTGTATGTTCTGGCATGTGAGAAGCCACAGCAGATAATATAGGGCTAAGAAATAAGCTCTAAAATTCTCAATCCCGTTTGACAGGACTTCGCCTTTCAAAGGTGATTGTGGTGAACCGCCACGCTGTCTGTCTCTGTCGCGCCGTTCACCCCAAATTCCCGTTTCTGAGAGTGACTATTTTTAGAATGTCACTGCGCTGTCCAGAACGCTTCCCTTGCACCCGTAAGTTGTTCTTACTGTCAAAGTGAAAAGGTCGAATCAATTTATAGCCACGCGAAAAATACACTCTCACCTATCTCTATATATTTATAGATATAGATATACATATATATATATACGGCTTCTCTGTGTGTGTGTTTGTGTGTGTGTGTGTGGGAAAAAACCTGTTGATTGTAGACTTCTGTTTGTGATGGGGTCTAGCGGCTTTTGTCTGTCTGTATGTTCTGGCATTTGAGAAGCCACAACAGATAATATAGGGCTAAGAAATAAGCTCTAAAATTCTCAATCCCGTTTGACAGGACTTCGCTTGCAGAGGTGATTGTGATGAACCACCACGCTGTCTGTCTCTGTCTCGCGATTCACCCCGGCGAAGCCGGGTATTCCTCTAGTATATATATATATTTTCTAATCCTACCGCGAACTGGATAGCAGACGCGGCACGACTGTTGCACCACACTTTGAAGTAATCCCACACTTTGAAGTAAATTACTTCAAAGTGTGGGGATGTGCCCCACACTTTGAAGTAAACCCATTTTTTACTTCAAAGTGTGGGGGGATCTTCCCACACTTTGAAGTAAACTCAGTTTTTACTTCAAATTGTGGGGGGATCTTCCCACACTTTGAAGTAACTTACTTCAAAGCGTGGGACTTTTGCATCGCCTGTTTGAGCCTGATGATTTTGTCAAAAAAAATGGCAAAGTCTTTTGGATGAGTGAACAGAAAAAGTGAGCGAGCCAAGAAACATAGTGATGTTTGTTATCAGGCTTTAAGCAATGTCCCATTGTTGAGTGTGACGAAAACTCGTGGTGACGATTTTAAAACATGTTGGGTCACGCATGGTTCAATATTACATGGTCCAACCTTACATGGTCCAACCTTACATGGTCCAACCTTACATGGTGCAACCTTACATGGTCCAACCTTACATGGTCCAATCTTACATGGTCCATATATATATTATTGGATCATGTAATATTGGACCATGTAAGATTGGACCATGTAAGATTGGATCATGTAAGGTTGGACCATGTAAGGTTGGACCATGTAAGGTTGGACCATGTAATATTGGACCATGTAAGATTGGACCATGTAAGGTTGGACCATGTAAGATTGGACCATGTAAGATTGGAGCATGTAAGGTTGGACCATGTAAGGTTGGACCATGTAAGATTGGACCATGTAAGGTTGGACCATGTAAGGTTGGACCATGTAATATTGGACCATGTAAGGTTGGACCATGTAAGGTTGGACCATGTTATATTGGACCATGTAAGATTGGACCATGTAAGGTTGGACCATGCAAGGTTGGACCATGAAAGGTTGGACCATGCAAGATTGGACCATGTAAGGTTGGACCATGTAAGGTTGGACCATGTAAGGTTGGACCATGTAAGGTTGGACCATGTAAGATTGGACCATGTAAGATTGGACCATGTAAGGTCGGACCATGTAAGGTTGGACCATGTAAGATTGGACCATGTAAGATTGGACCATGCGTGACCCAACATGTTTTAAAATCGTCACCACGAGTTTTCGTCACACTCAACAATGGGACATTGCTTAAAGCCTGATAACAAACATCACTATGTTTCTTGGCTCGCTCACTTTTTCTGTTCACTCATCCAAAAGACTTTACCATTTTTTTTTGGACAAAATCATCAGGCTCAAACAGGCGATGCAAAAGTCCCACGCTTTGAAGTAAGTTACTTCAAAGTGTGGGAAGATCCCCCCACAATTTGAAGTAAAAACTGAGTTTACTTCAAAGTGTGGGAAGATCCCCCCACACTTTGAAGTAAAAAATGGGTTTACTTCAAAGTGTGGGGCACATCCCCACACTTTGAAGTAATTTACTTCAAAGTGTGGGATTACTTCAAAGTGTGGTGCAACAGTCGTGCCGCGTCTGCTATCCAGTTCGCGGTAGGATTAGAAAATATATATATATACCAAAGCGATGTCAAATACGAGCTGATTTGGTGAAATAAAGCACATTTCTACTTGCGAAACCCATCGAACAGCCATTAGGCTAAGCGAGAGAGTTCTCGTGATTGTTTTAATTAAAAAACTCATTCATAAAAACTAGAGACTAGGTTTCTGGTCAAAACGAATGATTAATCTGCTGTATCATTCGCTTGTCGGAAAGACAATCGGCCTACGCGCATCTCTCAAATATGACCTTCTCTTGTCTACTGTCTCGGAAGATTTATTCTACTCCCAAATAGCACTTCTTTGCACCTCTTATGACTCCTTCGTCCTCTAGAATCCCGTATCCACACCAAATACGAGCTGATTTGGTGAAATAAAGCACATTTCTACTTGCAAAACCCATCGAACAGCCATTTCCGGTGCTCGATCGCGGACATTTTCAGCTTTGAAGGCTATTTACGGGCAAATATCAATCGCTCCCTGACTTTTTATGCATCGAGAAACAAATTTAGTCATCGCTGAATCAGTAGCTTACCTTAAATCCCGACATAAATCAAACAATACCTAGAAAACAGACAAAACTTGCCTTCACGCGTGTCATGAGCGGCCTTCGGCTTCTGTTCGGCCTTTGACCGGTTATCCCCCGTGAAGCAATCTGAAGTTGGTGGTGGTGATGGATATTCATACTGACGAACATGTGTGTATTAGCGCGTGTACGAGAGTCCGTGCGTGCGTGAGTGCGTGCGTGTGTGTGTGCGTGTGTGTATGCGTGTTTGTATGTGTGCGTGTGTGTATGTGTGCGTGTGTGTGTCTGTGTGTGTGTGTGTGTGTGTGCGCATTTGTCTGTGTGTGTGTGTGTGTGTGTGTGTGTGTGTGTGTGTGTGTGTGTGTGTGCTGTGTTTGTCTGTCTGCCAGTGTGCGGGGGTGCCTGCGTGCCTTCCTGCCTGCGTGTATGCTACCACAAATAACGTACACAAACACGTGCCCACTAAATTAGCCCTCACCGACCCAGAAAGTTCTGGACAAGGAAGGTAAAAAGAGAAGTTAGTGCTCATTTCAGGAATGTGCAAATAGTTTCGGTTTACCTCAGCAAACAGGAAGAGACGTCTCGGTCAACATAGCGTAATATCCGGTATTGCAATAAAAAGCTGCCAGTGATCTCCCTCATCCTTGTGCCGCCATGATATTTCTGGATTTCTATCACAATACATGTCTCCCCGCAATCGATCTAAGCAGCTCAGCCGTCCCAAACCCCACTCCTTACTCCAAGCGGTCGACCGAGTACAAAACATAGAATGAGATTAACGTTGAATCGGTCTCACAAGCACGCACGCACACATACGCACAGACAGACAGACAGACAGACAGGCACACACACACACACACACACACACACACCGTCCACACACACCCATCCACACATTCACACGCACACGCATGCATGCATCCACGGCCACAAACGTTCTGCACGCACAAATACACACATTTGCGAGGGCACACATACAGACACACACACACACACACACACATACAGACACACACACACACACACACACACACACACACACACACACACACATCAAAGATCAAAGTCCACATGCAATCTTCGTGAGGAATGTAAACAAAGAAATGTTATATATCT
>NW_027128352.1:0-42798 GCF_037325665.1 Littorina saxatilis
CTTTCGTGGCGCAAGTTCCTGTTGAAATACAATTTGGATTGGATTGGATTGGATAAGATTTACAGTCCAGTGAGGTTACCCTCATGGAAATTCGGGCTGCTTTCTCCCCGGGGAAAGCGAGCTGCCATACATACGGCGCTACCCATATTTTTTTTTTCCTGCATGCGTGTATTCATGTTTCCTGAGACTTAATACCGTGTGAGATGGAGTTTTTTTTTTAACTTTATTCCAAGTCCTACGGGTATTTGATGGACATTTTTATCTATGCCTGTACAATTTTGCCAGGAAAGACCCTTTTGTCAATCGTGGGATCTTTAACGTGCACACCCCAATGTAGTGTACACGAAGGGACCTCGGTTTTTCGTCTCATCCGAAAGACTAGCACTTGAACCCACCACCTAGGTTAGGAAAGGGGGGAGAAAATTGCGGCCTGACCCAGGCCTGAACACGCAACCTCTTGATTCCGAGCGCAAGTGCGTTACCACTCGGCCACCCAGTCCCTATGCGATTTAGTTTTTTTAACTTTGCTAATGCACATTTTTGCTATCAATAAAACATGGTTAATTAACGCTGATTCCTGACATTTTTCAATTCCGAATAATACATCTGTAATAGACAATAAGAAAGCCCGACCTGTCAGACTGTTCAACATTTGTTCAATATAAGTCCAAAACCTTCTAATTCGGGGACACTCATAGAAAAAGTGTTCCATGACATCCAAAATATGTGGGCACTCGTTACAGTTTTTTTGTTTGACTTACTTTCATTTTATGTAATAAAATATTGGTGGGATATAAATTGTGACAAATTTTCCATTGCAACACACGCAGGCGCACTTCTTTTGTCACCTGTCGTGGCAACAACCACGTTTGTTCGACAAAAACAAAATCTAGTTTTCTTTTCCAAACAAACAAAGCTATCGTGTGTGAACCAATAGTCTTTACTAGCCGACGTGCTGCACAAAAAGAGTTACTTCGATGAAAAAAACGTGTACTAAATGCTTTGATGAAGAAAACAAAGAAATCGTGCCCAAACAATAATGTCGACTACTTTGCTTGCTGCACGAACGCAATTATTCTACACAAAAAAAGAATGTTAATGTTTTCAAAGAAAAAAATTACCCACAAGTACAAAGATATCGTGTGCTAGCAAATATGTTCACCACGCTACGTGCATCGTAAAAACATTTATTCCGAGGACGAAAGGGAAACAGTCTATGTTTGTATTGAATAAAACAAAAACATCGTGTCTGGACACTAATGTCAAATATCCTTCTTACAGCACAAGAACTCTTACAACGAGGGGAAAAAAGTCTTATATGTCTATCCTGAATAAATCCAAGACAACAATAACATATTAACATCGAACCCGAAAGGTCAACTGTCGTGTTTTTAAATAATAAAACAAGACATCGTGACCAAACAACAATGTCGACCAGCCTACCTGCTACCAGAAAAATACATTTATTTCGGAGACGAAAAGGAGAACGAATATTTCTGTATCGAAGAAAATTACAGATATCGTGTTCAAACAATAATAGTGACTGGTTTCTGAGAAGAAAATACTTCTCGAATCATTGATCCACCCAAGATAGTGTCATATATTACAAAGGAAAAAGTTTTCCCAGCACACAGCACAAACAAAGAAGACAGAACGGTACAAGATATTTTAAAGTCAAATAGAAACAGAAATAGGGTTGGAAACGATTGTGTGGGAGTCAGATAAAAACATAAATTTGGTTGAAAAAAACATTGTGCGGGGTCCTCAGATAGAAAACGAAATGTGGTTGAAAAGAATATTGTGTGGGAGTCAGATAGAAAACGAAATGTGGTTGAAAAGAATATTGTGTGGGAGTTAGATAGAAACAGAAATATGGTTGAAAAACGATTGTGTAGGAGTCAGGCAGAAACAGAAATATGGTTGGAAAACGATTGTGCCGGGTACTCAGATAGAAAACGAAATATGGTTGAAAAAACATTATGCTGGGTACTCCGATAGAAAACGAAATGTGGTTGAAAAGAATATTGTGTGGGAGTCAGATAGAAAACGAAATGTGGTTAAAAAAATGTGGGGGAGTGCGACAGAAACAGAAATATGGTTGGAAAACGATTGTGTGGGAGTCAGACAGAAACAGAAATATGGTTGGAAAACGATTGTGTGGGAGTAAGATTGAAACGAACTATGTTTGAAAATCGATCGTTGGGGAGGCGAAGAAGGCTGAACTACTGACAGTGTTGTATTATATATGGGACCTTTCCATTGCCAAAGAGAAATGGGGAGACTAAAGGAGACCGAAAGAGACACGGTAACAGCCCAAAGTAGAGAGAGCGCAATAGAAAATGTAAAGGTCAGTTACAGAAGGTAGACAAAGGGGTGAAAAACTTCTGAAAAAAGCCAAAGAGTCGGAATTAATAGCTTAAACACGAGAAACGTGATAGAAACAAGAAAGAAAGAAAGAAAAACGAAAAACAACGAACACAAAAAGGAGACAAAAACGAAAGACAGAAGAAGAAAGACGTGTACATTTAAGAAAAGCAGAAAAAGAAAGGCAGAAACAGGGAGAGAGGCTGACACAGAGTAAGCGTGGGAATGAGTGAGAGTGAGGAAAAATGATGGAGAATCAGAGAATTAAAATAAGAAAAGAAATAAATTGGGAAATGAGAGTAGGAATAAGTTTCAACACATACTCTGATTAAAAAAAAAGAAAAGAACAATGAGGATTGACTTTCGCACGAAAGGATATTAAACCCTTTGCGCTGAAATAAACACACCCCCCCCCCCCTTCTCTCTCCCCCACCTCTTCAAAATACTTCATAATTCCTTGCCCAGAATCAAAGTCAACCCTACCTTGCAGATGTCGGCAAAAATGTTCCTGAAACAGACAGTCCTCCGGCCGACTAGCAGATGGTCCGATGGCAAAAGGAAGTTGACGGAAGATTGCGGGCAAGCTAGCTAGCAAGCAAGCAACAGACAACTTCACAAGCAGCACTGACGGGACAGTATGGGAACGGTTGAGATAGGGTCAGTTCAGTTCTACACACTGTTTGACTCTCGGCACGTACTGCACGCTTGTGGCTCTGTCAAAACCCTCTCTCACGGTGCCTGTCCTGCGTCCTGTGCTCAAACTCTAGGAGCCTGCCCTCGCCGCTTCTCCCTATAAATATCGCTCTGCGACACCTCCGGCACACCACCAGCAAGCGTCGCACGCGCGCACACGCGCACACGCACACACACACACGGCAATGCTCAGCCACCCTCGCTCAGTATGGCTCCGGTCTGACCAGAGTGAATTGTGCATATACGGTCTGCAGTCCAGAAGCAATCCAGCACAGCTCCAGATATGAACAGATTTTTTGAAGGCAGAGAACGAGCATTGCCAATCAGTGATGACTTATTTGATACAGTCATTATTGTAATACAGTGCTACCCCCCCCCCCCCCCAACAAAAAAAAACCACCAACACCAAACACCTTTTAAGATCACTAATTGCAATTTTATTTGTTATTTTGATATTTAATAATGTCAACAAAGACATTTATCTTCTTCGTGGTTTTTTTTTAATTTTTTTTTTAGTATAACAGGCAAACTTACTTATGTTGTGAAAAGACAACGTGAGAGCTCAAGGAGAGAGTCTTCCATTAGACGGGGACAACGAGGTCTTAAAAGCGGCTTTATTGTAAAAAGGGCTTTATAATTAAAGGGGCTTTATTGTGAAAAGGGCTTTATAATTAAAGGGGCGTTATTGTTAAAAGGGCTTTATTGTGAAACAAACCCAAAAAAGTAAAAAAATAAAATAAAAGGCTTTATTGATAAAATGACGTTATTGGCAAAAGGGCTTTATTGTTAATATGGCTTTATTGTTAAAATGGTTTTATTGTAAAAAGGGCTTTATTGTTAACATGGCTTTATTGTAAAAAGGGCTTTATTGTTAAATTGGCTTTATTGTCAAAAGCGCGTTTTTGTTACTGTGGCTTTATTGTTAAAATAGCTTTATTGCAAAATGGCTTTATTGTTAAAAGGGCTATATTGTAAATAGGGCTTTATTGTAAAAAGGGCTTTATTGTTGAAATGGCTTTATTATAAAAATTAAAAAAATTAAAAAGCTATATTGTTAAAATGGCTTTATGTAAAAACGGCTTTTTTTGTTGTTAAAATGGCTTTATTGTAAAAGGGGCTTTATTATCAAAAGGGCTTTATTGTATCAAGGGCTTTTATTGTCAAAAGTGCTCTATTGTACAACAGGCTTAACTATAAAAAGGGCTTTAGTGTTAAAAGAGATACTTTTGTAACAAGGGCTTTATTGTAAAAAGGTGTTATTGAATAATTTTAAAAAGGGCTTTATTTTAAAAGGGGCTTTATTGTCAACGGGGCTTTATTGTTATAGTAAAAAAGCTTTATTTAATAATTTAGAACAATAGAGAAACAAGGAAATGCAACTAGCTAAATATGGTAGCTAGAAGAGTAGTGACCCTAAAACCACGCTAATCAGGCTGACTCCTGGTCTTACAGTCTGTCCCTGTTCAAAGCTGAAACAGGAACATGAAGACAATCAATTTTAAAAATGTTAAAAGCGGACAAACACTCAAGTCCTTAATGGCAAAAAACCGTAGGACTTTTAATATCCATTTTACTACTACTGAAGACAATCAAAACACAAAACAATCGCAAACAGAGACGAACAAGGTAATATTTGTCAACACTACGTATCATACGGTATTACGAAGTACCACATTGCCATTAAGGCTGTTCTTAACCAGACGAACCATTGGTTCGCCGAACTAAGGTTCGCGAACCATGGTTTGTGTCTTAACTGGGCGAACTTGTTCGGCAAACTCAAGGTCGAGTTCGTCCAGTTAAGACACGAAACCTGGATCGCCGACAAACGAGGGGAGCTCACTCCGAGTCGACAATAAAAGCAAGTAAGTTATTCCCCCTCCAAAAATGGCTGCCTCCAAGACGAAATCACCGATTGAGTGGTAACTCCGTGCTGGTTGTCGATTTGGGTCTCTCCTTCCCACTTGATCATGGTGCACGAAGCCTGGTAATCTTGAACTTTAGTGTGTTAAATTCATAGCTCAGAATCGAGTGGCATACTTTACTTATTTTAGATCCAAGTACCTGTAATCAAGCCCAAGAACATTTATCATGAAATTAATTGACGGATTAAGCTCCAAACCTAAGCATAATTAATTAATTTGGTTGTTTGATCGGCGAAAATGGCGTAGGTTGTCAACCAAGGGACTTCAATTACACGACAAAGTTGCCTCCCCTGTCCCCTGACACGGATAATTCCTTCTTTGACGCATGTAATTTGTAAACAAAATGCATTCGTACCAGAGTACGCTATGATTCGTACAGTTCATCGGAGTTCATTCCGTGACTTTAAAGGGATCTAAAACACTTGTTATGATTACAAGTGCAGGTTCTCCAAATTTGGAGGCTTGAATGCCTCTGAATTATGAGCTATGAATTTAACACATTAAAGTTCAAGATTACCCGAAGCCTTCTATGTCATTTACCCTCCTGGGTTAAAGGTTATAAATTGATTCGAGAAAATAACATGACTGGTATGGACTGATCATTGTGTCTACCGTGGAGCCATCGGGGTTCTATGGGAAATGCTACACAAAAAAACTTGCCTGTGAAAAGGGAAAGACGGTGACCAAAAATAAATGATGATAGCGATATTTCTAATTGTGGATCAGCAGAGTCGAGAAGCATACATGTTTTCCAAAGTGTGTGTGCGTGTCTGTCTGTCCACGTGTGTGTTTGAGCTCTTTTCGGTACAGAATATGAGTTTGGGGATTGAGTGAAGAGGGAGACCTAAAAAAAAAACTACTCGGGATTTTGGTTCTTTTTATCACAATTCAGTCTGTTTTAATTTTCAAGTTATATCAGAAATTTTCTATTTGCACTGATACACTGGAATCCCTTGTGGATGTATTGCTTTAAGGGTCTACAAATAGTACTACTGAACCAAAATCATCCTGTTTCTTTACGTTTTGAGCAATTCAATTGGTCTTGGTTTTTGTTTTTTAAAAATTTGATTCCTCTTCATTCTTCTCAAAAAAAAGCTTTCATTGCGATAAACAAAACATTACTGGATAGACGTTTTCTTGGAGAACGTCTGTATTAGCAAGCATTTAAAGTAGGAGGACGATATGGAACGTACGATAAAAGGATGTGCTTTAGCTTTCTGTCTCATCATTTATAAATGTTGCCCTTCAATCACACACACACACACACACACACACACTTTTGATCCAGCTCCAACCATATTTCATAAGGCTTTATTCAGGGTTGTCTCTTGTTCTTAAACATCCGATTTCTAAGCACACGTCTGTGCTGAGAATATGAACATGAACCGATATGAACATCAATGTCAGCCGCCTTTTTATTATGAAATAATGTTCATTTGTGTTCCAAACACTTCCGAAGAATACTTGTTGGTGTGTCTTCAGTCGCCCTGACATCATCAAAACTCGACCCTGTCCTGCAAAAATACAAATATATACAGGGTGACACCCAAACATTCAACCCAAACAAATGCTTATTTCTTTTACATCTGTTGACCGAATGAGTTATCTTCCTTCTTTTTTTTGGTCCCTGTCCTGTCCTGTCTTGTCTTGTCTTGTCTTGTCATCCCTCTATTGGCCTACTGGCAACCTTTTTCTAACTTGTCTTGTCTTGTCATGTCTTGTCTTGTCTTGTATTGTATTTTCATTTAGCATACATTTGGGTAAAGGTTTGCGAACAGGTAAGGGGTGTAAGAGAGAGAGAGAGAGAGAGAGAGAGAGAGAGAGAGAGAGAGAGAGAGAGAGAGAGAGAGAGAGAGAGAGATGGTGGTGGTCTATGTTACATTACACAGGTCAACACAGTTGCAAGTTCATAGGTTAAAGGCTGCCCTTTTCGTAGCGTTCATTAATTAATTCCTATTGTTTACATGTGCCAATAATGTTATAAAACTGTACCTAAGGGGATATAATAACGATTGTCTGTAGCTTTCGAAAACAGAAAAAAATATTTCAGTATTGCAAAGTGGTGTTGATAGTGTCGAATGTAAACAGAACAGTCTCAAAGTGAAAGTGGATGTTTTCCGGCAATTGCGAAGTTAACAAGAATACAGAAAAGCGCGCTTTCCTGCTTAGCACAATCCGCTACCGCGCTAATCTGGCGTGTCAATATCACTACGTTTTGCACGTGGAAGGTGAGCGATTTCCTTCACGCGGGGATTGACGAAGCTGTACTGTCTGTGTTGACGGTCTAAAAATAGCCCAAGCCCTGGAGAACTGTTTCTAATGATAGCAATAAACTTTTATTAAGAATTGATTATTACTTGTAATTGGTAAGGACTTCAAACCTAAAACTTTGCAGGAAGCTTAATTTATACATCCCCGCAACGATGGGAAAAGCCCTGGAAGTAAGTAAACTAATTAAATAGGACTTTGTCAGCCTTTAAATGAGGGGTTATTGTGTATAGTGAGGAAATAATTTTCTGATGTATTTTTAATTCATTATTGGTGTTTTATGCAACATGTACGGTCAATATTGAAAGTTTAAAAAAAGTACTGCCCTCACATTAATACGAAGGCGGGATCACAGCTGGATAAGACAAGGTACGGCAATTTCGACCCGGAGGTCTCTTTCAGGGCGCACAGAGGATGAGACAACACAGGAGAAAAGAAAAAAACCCACAGATATAGCACACGGAAGGAACGATTACAGCAGTTATAATTAAATTACTTTGTGGGTCAGGGTTTTTTAGGAGTACAGGGGAAACCCCTTTTAAGACCTTAAAAAATGTGAGAAAATCAAGTCTTAAAATGGAAGGGGTCTAAAAATGGGGGTAATTTACAGAGGTTATGAACAGAACATCTTCTTCTTCTTCAGCGTTCCAGAAATTCTGGTGACGTGTGAGCTTGTTTGCCCATTTGGGTTCCCCACACTATACTCTGAGAGCATAGTCAGCTTCACTCCGCTTTCGTTGAGTAGGCATGCTGGGTATTTTCGTGTTTCCATAACCCACCAAACTCTGACATGGTTTACAGGATCTTTTCCGTGCGCACTTGGTCTTGTGCTTGCGTGTACACACGAAGGGGATTAAATCACTAAGCAGGTCTGCACATAAGTTGACCTGGGAGATCGGAAAAATCTCCACTCTCAACCCACCAGGCGGCAGCGACCGGGATTCGAACTCACGACCTCCCGATTAGGAGGCCGACGTCTTACCACTGCGCACCACTTCACCCGTCACAGAACATCTAAAGAAGCAAGATCTTAAAAAGGAGGAAGTCTGAAATGAATGGGTCTGAAAGGGGGGTTCCACTGTGGAAAAGTACCTGTCAGTTTACCTGTATGTATTAGGACTGGGTGGCCGAGTGGTAACGCACTTGCGCTCGGAAGCGAGAGGTTGCGAGTTCGACCCTGGGTCAGGGCGTTAGCAATTTTCTCCCCCCTTTCCTAACCTAGGTGGTGGGTTCAAGTGCTAGTCTTTCGGATGAGACGAAAAACCGAGGTCCCTTCCGTGTACACTACATTGGGGTGTGCACGTTAAAGATCCCACGATTGACAAAAGGGTCTTTCCTGGCAAAATTGTATAGGCATAGATAAAAATGTCCACCAAAATACCCGTGTGACTTGGAATAATAGGCCGTGAAAAGTAGGATATGCGCCGAAATGGCTGCGATCTGCTGGCCGATGTGAATGCGTGATGTATTGTGTAAAAAAATTCCATCTCACACGGCATAAATAAATCCCTGCGCCTTGAATATGTGCGCGATATAAATTGCATAAAAATAAAAAATAAAATAAAAAAATAAAAATCCCTGCGCTTAGAACTGTACCCACGGAATACGCGCGATATAAGCCTCATATTGATTGATTGAATAAGACCACCCCTGACATGCGGCACATACCAAATATCTACAAGTGCTTTGTGTGAACAGTAAAAAAAATTGTTTTCCTTTTTGCGAATTCATTTCATTAAACACAACAACAACAAAATTCATCAAATTCCAGCTGAGCAGAACGGCTTTCACAATTATGACTGGGCCTTTAAAGGCATGTTCCTCACCATATTACCCAGCATATCAGACACCACATGTTTGACTAGGTTTTTACATGGGAACAACAAGACTATACAGGATGGTAAAAAAACCTCCCTATTTTCTTTTTAATCACATTTTTGACTGCGAAAAAAAAAAAGAGATCAAAAAGGAAATAGGGCGCTTTTTTTTAGACACCCCTTTTTACGTCCAGCTTCTTTTGGTGGAGATTCAAGTTACAGACACATGTGAAATTCATTAAGCAAACAGGTTCCCACTATGCACTGCCACAGAACACAACCAGGTTATTAATGTGCGGTACAGTGTATAATTATGTTTAAGTAAAAGGATGCCCTTCTTTTGTTTAATTGGAGCATCTATGATGTCTGACATTTTGGTTCTAACGGTAAGGAACGTATGTTTAGGCTCTAATAAGGACAGTTTGTCTTGTCAAAAGCCTCATGCATATTCCTTCCTCCCCATGCAAGACTTTCTTTTATTTGAATATCTGCCTTTATAGTACAAAAATCAAATAAAAAGGTCGCACTCTGCGCATAGCGACAAAAATCGCAATTTTACCAAGAAAACCTCACACTCTTTATGTGGAGAAAGACCCTGACTGTTGCAGTATGTTATGCATTTGAAAACATCTGAAATTGTGTACTTGAATTCTACAGTTTGATCAGTTCTGTGTGTTTAAAAAGTTACCTTGATCATTCTGACATGCTCTTGCTCAAATCACATCCCAGACAATATTGTAGACTCCATTGATAGACGCTGTGGTGCATGGGAGAACTGCATTCTGAGGAAACGAAAAAAATATACACTGAGGAAGAACAGTCACAACAACATTTGCAGCAGCAACAGGCTATATAATTTTATTCAAAGAACACTTAAATAAGGTAAAATGGAAATCAGTGTTGTGTCAGTAAATTTGATTTGGGGGAGATGGAAGGATTGGGGTGGGGGTTTAGAGGCGGGGATAGAAGGATAGCTGGGAACCGGGGAAGGTGGGGTGGCTAACACAGTTTGATCATGTAATGACTGGTACAATGTTTAATATATCTAAAAAGGCAGCAACTCTGTAATGCATTATGTGAACCAACTTCTCCATTAACTAAATAAAGATAAGTAAAAGTTACCTCTTTCATTCTGGAATCTTTTTGGTCCCATCACAGCTCAGACGCAGACTCAATGGACAGATACTGTAATGATGAAAAAAACACCAGCATTTTAAGGGAGAACAAGAATTATGCAGAGAGGAGAAACAGTAATGAGTAAGAACAGCAGCAGCAGCAGCAGACTCAATACTCTTACTCTACATAACACTCTCACTGAATGACTGATTCAGTAACTAAATCCCAGTGAAGTGCAAGTGATCAAAATTACTGATGTAAAAACAGAGAGAGGGAGAGAGAGAGAGAGACAGACAGACAGAGACAGACAGACAGAGACAATGCGAGTGTGTGTGTGTGTGTGTGTGTGTGTGTGTGTGTGTGTGTGTGTGTGTGTGTGTGTGTGTGTGTGTACATGGGAAATGCAGTGCCATTGAAAACAAACACTTGCTTCATTTAAATATCAACAGTTATACAACATAAGAGGCACTAGAAAAGTTGTACATGAAAATAAATGTTGCTCTTGCTGATGGAAAAAGAGCAGGGGGAGAGGGTCGATGTTGCTTGCACTTGCAGATAATTATGCACTAACATCCAGCTGTTTTTCTGGGTGTACTGTAACCCTGTAATGTTTAAGCAGAAATGTTTGTGGATCACGTTATGCTTCTGCTTTTAGATCAGTTTGAGTATTTGCAATATTACCTGGATCATTGCGGCATCCTCTTGATCACATCACATTTGAGACTTTGACCTATATAGACTCCATGGGCAGACGCTGAAGTTATTACAAGGGCATTCTGAAAAATGACAATACAAATGCAGAGATGTAGAACTTTACATTACACTTACAGAAGCAACAACCAGAGAGCTGATTTATACAGGTAGAGAGAGAGAGAAAGAGAAGAAGAAGTAAAAGAAAAAAGAGAGCATAGAAAGAGAGAGGGGGTGGGGGATGGGGCAAAGGGAGTGTGTAATGTGACGTGAGGAAGGGGAAGAGCAATGGAAAATGAAACTCTCAGTACTTTTAATTTATATTAACAGTTATGGAACTATTTGAGCACTCCCCATAACCACAAACAAGGTACAGACGGCAACATATGTTGCACGGAAGGGTGGGGGTAGTTGGACTGGAGAGTGTTGTTATGGGGTTAGGGTGGTGCTGGGGCGGAGTGTGTATGTAACTTGATAATAATAAGCATGATCAGTTAGAGAGCTAACAACTATCTTGATCTTCACAGACATAAATTGCACAATGATTTCACCAGCATGTACCTTTATTTTTGCCCTTGAGTTAGGTGGAAGACAATGTTGAGTGGTGAACGCAAGTTGTATTGATCACTGGGTCATCCTGCGGTCCGGGCCATTGATCTGCACATTGCACCAGCACAAACAAACACAATGTTATGATATGATCTCAATCAGCCTGCATGGTCAATCATGAATCTAAGAACACAAACACTGTCCAGATCTAATTGAAAACGAGATCATCATTACTAGGGAAATTCAATGAAAATCTAGCAGTCAACGAAGCAGATAGATAGATCTGTCCTTGCGATTGTTGTTGCAAGCAGATAAATGTGTGAACTTCCTTATCTCAACGTTATCATTCAACATATTGATATTTTGCCTGATGGATGTTGTGCCGATGAGATAAACAAACAATCAAAATCAAAGTCATAAACTTTTGAAGAAAAAAATTAAACAAATTGAGCAGAAAGAATCTAGCTTACTGCTGTGCTGATTTCGACAAAATCAATGCGTTTACATGCCGAAGTCATTCCTGCTTTTATTCATATCATACTAGATGATCCTAATGCACAACAATACGAAAACGAGCTCAGCGAAATGAGTAACACTGCCTCACCTGCACTAACACAATGCTGCAGAAGCGAAGGTCGTCTACGACTGGAAATTTCAAAGTCGAACAGCGGCGTTTTTTCACTCTCAGCGGTTGTCTTGCTCGGAAAAGTGAAAAGCTTAACTTGAAATCGAACGGAAGTCACCATTCTACCTTTTCGTTCAAGCGTTGTTTTTATAAAATCTCAGAAAATGTAATTTTGACTTGGGTGATTTCGTCCGCCATTGAGATTCAGTTTTTCAATAATTTGTCTTCCTCCTTGGCAGAAGAGTCAAAGGTTCGGCCCGATCTTCAAGGTTCCCAAGACATGACTTGCAAACCCCGAACCTAGTTCGCCGAACCCCCCAAACCTAGTTCGAAAACTCAGGTTCGTCTGGTTAAGAACCAAGACAAGTTCGCCGAACCAGTCTTGAGGTTTGCCGAACCCCACGAACCTAGTTCGCGAACCAAAGGTTCGTCTGGTTAAGAACAGCCTTTACGGACATATGAATACCAAAAAGAAAACACTGAAAATTGCATGTGAATATAAAGCATAGATAGAGAGACCGGGACAGGCAGTCGGAGAGAGGGAGAGAGAGCAACAAATAAAAGCTGAGAGACCGAGTGGGCAGCAGATTTGTCGAGTTTCCAGAAACCCTATTGATTTTTAGCTCTTCGCTGTGTGATGATGATGACGGTGGTGGGAAGTAGTTGTAAGAGTGTTGCGGAGGATTCTGTACAGATACATAGATACTGTCTTTGTGATCTACAGGTTCTGTCTCTTTTGCCCTTGCCGTAACTCCCCCCTTGCTTCCCTCCCTTGGCAACGGCTCCCAAGAGAACGCGCCTGTCTGCCTGGCGCCTGCAGATCGCTTCGTACTGAGTTGGGAACATGGACTCAAAACGACTGCAGGTCAACCGTCAGAAAACTAGCCTTGACTTAGCAACGAACATCTGGCCACTTGTTGTTTGATCGTATGTCGATGACAAATCTGAAACAGATGTACTGCGAACGTACCATGATAAAAACTTTAAAAAATAAAATAAAAACTTGAATAAAATACTAGAAAGGTCAGTTTATGCTTGAAACGATCATAATTGACAACACGAGATCATTGATATATCAATCTTTAAAGTGGATTAAAAAGATCTAAAATAACAAAGAAACAAATAATATTGACTAACAGATTAATAAAAACGGCATGATATGATTGGAACAAAATTAAAACAATACAAACAAGAGCAGTCCAGAAACGTATGGCAGAATGCAAAACCCAAGGCTTTAGTGAATATTCTCTTTTGTCAATGGTCAAACATTTTGAACTCAAAGCCATGACGTTCCCTACACAAGGCTTTGATAACGAACGGATAAGGGGCGGAATTCCTTAGTCATATTACAGTTGAAAATTCAAAGCGGGTCGGCTTCACTCAATTTCTTGGCATCAGAGGCTTGACATAAATTAGGAAAACAAATGGTTGGACCCATCATGGACCAACGAAAACGCTGTAGGGCAGAATTAATATTTTGGGGTCCTGATTTGGCCTATTATGGTCCGCTGGACCCGAAAAGCAACAGCTAACTAACTAACTAACTAGAATTAATATTTTGATGGTATTTTTCAACGTTCTCAGCGTCACTGCAGGAAGTGGCGTTCTCAGCGTGCAGAAAGTGAGAGTCAAGTCCCTTTGTATCAACAACGAAAATCTTTGCATCTTTGAATGAATCGAAACTTCCTGCAGTGACGCTGAGAACGTTGAAAAATACCATCAAAATATTAATTCTGTCCAACCATTTGTTTTCCTAAGTTATGTCAAGCCTCTGATGCCAAGAAATTGAGTGAAGCCGACCCGCTTTGAATTTTCAACTGTAATATGACTAAGGAGTTACGCCCCTTATCCGTTCGTTATCAAAGCCTTGTGTAGGGAACGTCATGGCTTTGAGTTCAAAATGATGGTCAAACAGCAGTTTTTGAAATACGATTTATTTCCCGACAGTCAACTTCCTGTGAACACTGATCTCTTTGCTGGTTTTCTGAAACTTGTATTTGCATGTGTGGTGATGATGACGGTGGTGGGAAGTAGTTGTAAGAGTGTTGCGGAGGATTCTGTACAGATACATAGATACTGTCTTTGTGATCTACAGGTTCTGTCTCTTTTGCCCTTGCCGTAACTCCCCCCTTGCTTCCCTCCGTTGGAAATTAATCTCTGAAAGTATTCCTTCTACTTTCTCTGCAGACCAAAGACATATTTTCAAACGGCATGTACGTGTTGCTGAAATCAAAATTTTAAATGTCTCGTTGAAAATGAAAATATCACTTGCATGGGATGGAACCCACTGAACCCCACTGTAATACATCCCACGTAGGAAAACATTATCGCAATACAATCTTCCGTGTCTTCTCAAGGGACAGTAGTCCACATTTCCGCGAGAAAAGTCCCCAAGGATTTGACAAAATCAAAGTACAAAATCTCCCACTGGCAATAAAGAAGCTTTTCGTTTGTTGTTGCGTCAGTTTTATTTATGGCCGACGATAGATTCATAAACAGTCAAATTATGAACTATTGTATTTTAATTACAACAAGAGGCGAAGCCTTCAAGGCTCACGTAAGAAATCAACAAACAGTAACACAAACTCACTCCGTCACACATACACACACACAGTAAGCATAGGTGACACGGTGCAAGAGTGCGAGACACTAGATCTAGATCTGTCTGTCTGTAGCCTACTTACGGGGACACGACTGCCAGATGGCCAGATCGACACTGCGCTTTCGACAGCGCTTCCTCGCGCAGACACTAGAAACACGCTGTGCAGATTAACCTGTAGGAAATCTCCTTTGGTATCTTCTTTATCTATTTTTCTGGAGCTACGAAACCGAACAATGTGAAATCGTCTTCTCCGAATCGGCGAACTGCAGCTGGGTGATAACTGTATCTATACCATAATCCTTCACGCGATCTGACCTAACCTTGACCCCTGACCTGGTCTACATACCACACACGACACAAACCAGTCAGCTGTTTTTACCCCCCAAAAAAACTCCACCACCCGTTTTCTTTGGATACACACTTTAACTACATACGTGCCGACAAAATGTTGATCATTGCTTCAATACTTTGAAGCTGTTGCTTGAATAATAACCAGGTAAAATTAGTATTTCGGTGTTCAGTCAAATGTTAAAGTTTCTACCACAGACATACATACATACGCACGCACGCACGCACGCACAGACAGACAAAAGTTAGCATCGCATAGGCTACACTTACGTGAGCCAAAAATGACCATTGGAAAATGTACATAATTATAGTAAAACAGTTCGATTTGGGTGATTTATTGGAAATTGAGTTAAATATTAGAAGTACATAATGGTATGAATTTTTGTTAAAGTTAACATATTATGTGCTTGATTAATTAAGTTGTTGATTAGAATGTAAGAATGTGATAAAAAAAAAAGATTTATGATTTTTTTAAGAGAGAGAGAGAGAGAGACAGAGAGAGAGAGAGAGAGAGAGAGAGAGAGAGAGAGAGAGAGAGAGAGAGAAAGAGAGAGAGAGAGAGAGATAGGCACACAAAAATAAAAGAACTAGCAACCTGTATGCAACCGAGGTAAAAAAAATATAAAAATATAATAATAAATAAATAAAGAATAAAAATAAAAATTCAGAGTGTGGCCAAGGGGAAAATGTTTAATATGTATCACAATCTGACTCAAAACAAATAAATTAATTACGCATGCAATGTCCCAAGTTCTTTCTGTCACTAATAATGTAACTCACCAACAGGGGAACCTGTTTGGTCATAGTGTGTAAAGATGGCCTGAAAGTATTTTTCGTTCTTGATGCTCGTATCATATTACGAATAATAAATACAACTTAAATATGATCTGGAAGAAGTATAAGTATTAAATCTGGCTGACCTTCCAAGAGCGCTTTATCTGCAGCAGACTTTGAAAGGTAGATTAATTTATACATGTGAGTTTCTGTTGATTCTTGTTTTTATTTCCAACAAACTCTCATCATCAACTAAACAAACAAGCATAATACGTGTATCAGTTGTACCTCTTCAAGACTTTACTTAAATCACAGTGTATACATTACATTAAACAGACAGGAATATAAAAACAAATAGACTGCAAACGTTCTAAAATTCAGAATTAAAAAAACCAAGAAATGTACGTTATTGTAACGTTTGATTTATGGCATTACAAAAGTTACAAACTAAAGATTAGTGAACTTAACACTTTGTAATGACACAGGCAGGGCCACGTGAGTCTGTGTACACATGATATCTTTCTCAACGAACGAACTTTTGGCACAGGCTAATCTACCATGAACTAGAATCTCCAGGCGTGCGCACTTAGTCTTATAGCGCAGTGTTCATTACATTTGTTTAACGCAGAAATGGCTACGCGTTTCCTTGTACGTAACATATTTTTCAACGGACGAACTTATGGTACAGGAAAATCTCCCCTGAACTAGCACCTTCAGGCGTGCGCACTTAGTCTTACATCACAGTGTTCAATACGTTTGTTTAACAAAGACAGGGCAACGTGATTCTTTGTACGTAACATCTTTCTCACAGCCCTGAAAGTCCCAATAAATGGTGCATTAGCCTTTGGCCTGTGCGTCTCATGTTCTAGCCAAAGAGCAAATTTTACTCGCCAAACGAACCATTTGTTTCAGCAACTTTACTCGCATTTGGCGAGTAGATGAACATTTTCTACTCTCCAGTAACATGTTTCTACTCGCCATGGCGAGTAAAATACTCGCCACTTTCAAGGCTGTCTCAACGAACGAACTTTTGGTACAGACTAATCTTCTCTTAACTTGCATCTTCACGCTGGCGCCTGATGACAGCCATGGCGATATCTTGGACTGGGTGACAGAGTGGTTGTTTGAAGGGCTTTCCGTCATTTCCGTTTTCTATCAGACAACGTTGACAAGTCGTCAGTCTCACGGTGTGACTGAGAAAATAGGTTCTTTTTCAATTTTGGTCGTGTCTTATCTGAACGTTGAAAATTGTCGTACAGCTCTGGTGAACGACCGGAGACGTGTCACTTGCTGGCGTAAAATGGAGATAATTCTGGTAGCTATGGGCAATGTGTTGACTCAAATCTGTTTGATGAGAAGATTTGAAAAGTGAGTTCGCCGCGAACAAGTAATCCAAGAAAATAGTCGTGGTCGACGTGCGTGTGTGTGTGTGTGTGTGTGTGTGTGTTCGTCTTTGTGTGTGTGTGTGTGTGTGTGTGTGTGTGTGTGTGTGTGTGTGTGTGTGTGCTCTTCTTTGTGTGTGTGTGTGTGTGTGTGTGTGTGTGTGTGTGTGTGTGTGTGTGTGTGTGTGTGTGTGTGTGCGTGTGTTAGTGTTCGTCTTTGTGTTGTGTGTGTGTGTGTGTGTGTGTGTGTGTGTGTGTGTGTGTGTGTGTGTGTGTCTTTTTGTGTGTTCGTCTTGGTGTGTCTTTTTGTGTGTGTTGCGTGTAAGTTTTCAGCTTGGGTTCCAGGTGTGTTCGGGCTGAAAGTGAATAGCACATTGCGAACTTTCCATCCATTTACGTCATACGTTATCGTTGGCCTTCCAAGTCGGCGTTTTACCTTGATCCTCTCTTTGGAAAGAGTTAAGGGCTTAGAACTTACTTCGATTTTTTCGATTTTTGCACTGTGCAAAACGTCTTTGTTCCTGGAGTCTAACTTCAGTTCCTCCACAACAGGAATAACTGAGTTCTGGGTCAGAAGACCAGACTCGCAATTTCTCCTTTCAGCGGAAAATAACGTCAGACATTCATAGTCAGATAGTGATGTCCAGTTCACGACCTCGCATTTTTTGTGTCCGTTCGTCCGAGGACTAGACGATAAGCTTTGAATAAATTTGTTTTGGTAATAGACACATTCTTCGCCGTTCGTCATCGCCGGAACGCATTATTGTCAGCCTTGGATGGTCTTTTGTGATTCAGTCTGTCTGCTAGAGACTGGCGTTAAAACAGCGTCCAGTGCTATCATAGAAGTGTGAGCCTTTCTTGATCAGGTTCAAATCTCACATTTATCTATATATATATATACGACTAGTGTTTGTGTGTCTGTGTGTCTGTGTGTCTGTGTGTCTGTTCGCGATGCACGGCCAAAGTTCTCGGTCGATCTTTTTCATATTTGGAGACCGTATTCAGCTACACCCCGGACACAACCTCATCGATGAGATATTTCAACACGTGCTCTCAGCGCGCAGCGCTGAACCGATTTTGGTTTTTCTGTAGATCCACTATATCCATTCCCAGTAACTCTTCCTTATCTTCTCCAGTGTTTTGTTTTGCGCGTTTATCTCCCTTTCTTCGTGTGGCGTCAATCCTTATTCCCGTTACTACGTTACTATTTTTAGAAGGTCACTGCACGTTACTATTTTTAGATCTCCCTTCCTTCGTGTGGCGTCAATCCATATTCCCGTTACTACGTTACTATTTTAAGGTCACTACACGTTACTATTTTTAGATCTCCCTTCCTTCGTGCGCCTGGTATTCGGCTCTACTTCTTCCCGGCGAAGCCGGTACCCGGCGAAGCGGGTAATCATCTAGTTTTTAATATCAAGCGTGCGTATAATCTGTCTGTATGTCTGCTGTCTGTCTATCGGTTTTTGTGTTTGTTTGTTTGTTTGTGTGTTCATTTCATCGTTTCTTGAATGTCGTCCCATATACAGAGACACAATCAGACAAACAGACAAACAGGCATACACACGCACTTACACACACACACACACATACACTTACACACAAACCACCACCCCCTCCTCCTTGCACCACCACCCTACCCCAGTCCTCACCCGCATCAGTATCGTCGCATCGCAGAAAAGGCAGATACGGTTTAATACGTACATCTAGCTGATCATCAGACGAAAGGGCAATTAGTATTCATTACATCCACAATGAAAACTCATTACACAAAGAAACCCATCCCATTTTTATCCTCTGGAAGCCAGCTTGTAAATGCAGACGATACGTCTTCAACGATCTTTACAGAAACGGGGGCGGTACATCAATTGTTCCCCGAGACAAAAAAGCCGGAAACAGAATTCGCAAAGTACAAGATGATGTCATTAAAAGTGCACAGCGTTTTCATGACGCATCTCGGTGCAAAAATGAGAGCCATTATGAAAGAAAATGTGTCTTCATCTCATCTGCAAGAAATGTAAAGATTATTCTTGAGTCGAGATAGTATGCTAAAAATTAAGACATTTCTTACAAAACTAGAGTAAAAACTATCTGTTTGCCGTTATTGTCTGTGTGGAACACGAGTGTTCGTTTGTCTTCAAAGGGACGAATACTCCTGGTCAAAAAGAAGTGTATCGTAACGCCACAAGAGTTACACAGTTTATTTTGGGATTTCGAATGATCACGCAACATAGATAGGCCTACCTTAAAATCAGTCATCAAACCTTTCATTATTCAAATCTTAAACGCTGTGTTTGTTGGGTGAGTTTCTGTAAACGGTACAAATTCTCCGTGTACACTATGTTCGCTTCGACCAACCTTTCCCCCATTATACTTAACTTTACTTTACTTTACTTTACTTTACTTTAGTGTCACATCGCTGAGAAATTCGAGTCGCTTCCTCCCAGTGGAAAGCTAGCAGCAACAGAGTCGCGCTACTCAGATGTGTGCGTGTTTATGTGTAATGAGCCACTTGCACTTGTTGCACAGTCATTGACCGAGGTCTTTCACGTGCCACAGTGGTGACTCGGGGGTGGAACATAGATACTGTCTCTGAGTCTGCACGAAATTGCTGAAGTGTCGAAGGCAATTTTCCGTTTTAATGTATTCATGTTCATGGATAATAAAGTGCTGTTATTGTTATTGTTATTGTTATTGTTATATAGCGTCTGAAAAAGTCTCCGTGTACGTATTTGTGCTGACGTTTTTCTATGATATTTAATTTATAAAATATACAAAATGACAGTGAACGTGAACGGAAGGTCAAATGAAGAAAATACATTTTTCAACATGCAGATCATGTTGCCTGGGCTTTTCGTCCTTACGTAATTTAATGCAGAAGGAAATCGAGAAACGTGCTAATACGTGGCTGCATGCACGAGCTAATTTGTCCATCGGCTTGCAGTTCTAGGCAGAAATATGCAGTAGCATTGTTGTAGATTAAAGCTATTGATAATCTTGCTGGCATTATTGATTATCTGAATGATAACTTCATACTCTTTTATTGTTCGATCCTCGCGTGCCAAAGTGTGGGCGGCGTTGGTTTGATGATGGATGATTGCGCAAAAACGAAAAAAAAATCTTCAGAACTCAGAACTCAAGAACTTTATTACGAAAGGTTCACGTTTTTAGGCTTAGCTTAATCCGGCTTCCAACCTGTGAGTGTCCTTTAAACATTGACAGAGAATAACTGTAAACGTAAGCAAACACTGCGCGCGCGCGCGCACACACACACACACACACACGCACACACACACACACACAACACACACACACACACACACACACACACACACTGCGCAGATAAATAGAAGGCTTCTGTTGCGGATACATATTCTCTTGATACAGAGTAGAGAAATGTTTTGAAGAAAAAGAATGTTTTTGTCAGCGTATCAGAGCAGACAAGGGAGCATTAATTATTCCTCCGATTGCAGTGTGTGTGTGTTTGTGTGTGTGTGTGTTCGAGTCTAAATATCGGACCCTATTGCTACGCTAAAAACACAATAGCGATTATATAGCTGTTCTGACCTTGATTTGTTGTTCCAAACTTACAAAAGGACAGTTTTTGCGTCGATGCGTTGATCTCAGGTTTTGATAGCAGACGCCGTTTCTTATGCGCATTAGTTTTGCGCAGGCGCCACAATGCGAGCAGACGGCAGCGAAGTCAATTTCAGTTTGGGTGAATGGCATTTATACTTGTCTCGTCATGAAGCGAATTGTTCATCCTCAGTTATAAACGACTACATGAATGTTAGTGCCATGGGCTGTACATCAATACTTCAGAGGGGAAGTGGGTATTTAGTGTGGAGTTACGAGATAAGAAAGTCGGCCATTTTTCTCAATATGCTTTTGGATATTGAGTAAAATGGCCGACTTCCGTAGCATTATGCTTTGATGATCGGAAGAGACCATCCAATCACAGCCCCCGAATTCCCCCACGTGTCCATCAGAATAGCTATATAAGCCGTAAATTTGCGAAACGAATTCATAACAAAATCATCCCCAAATGTACCTTTGATGTTTGATGAATACGAGCAAATCATGTGGGTTGTTTTTTCTTTTCCTTTTTTTTCTTTTTCTTCTGTGTGTGTGTATTTGTTTTTTTGTTTTTTGGTTACTTGCAATGGCTGCGGTTTTTTTGTTTTTTTTTGGTTGTTGTTGTTACTTGCAATGGCTGCGACCCATCCTATTTTTTGTATGTCTTTTATCCGGTAGGCCTGGGGTAGGAGGATCGGGTGTGGGTGGATAAATTGTGCAGAGAAATGTAGATAGATGGCATTCATTCATCAGGGCTGGCAGACCGGGCATAATGAACAGTTAATGACGTCTCCGGATGACACTGATTAACTGCGTGATCTGACAGCAAACAGGATATACACCTCGCATGTCACACTGAAGGAATAAGGGACGTAAGCCAGTAGCCATATTAATCCTGATATTAATTGGGCAAAGTCGACTTCGCGAAGTCACGAAGCTCGCTTTTTATTTTTGACTTTTATGTTTATCTTTTGTAATTGTTTTACGTTTGTATATATACAAGAGTAGAGTAATCACTCTCTGGGCGATGGCTGGTTGAAAAGAAGCTCGTTCATATTGTTTATGCCACAACCCTCGTAAAATTTGATTTGATTTGATTTGATTCGGCACTAAATATTCGATGAATAGTCTTCGCGAAGTCTATTTCGAGCTTAATTAAGGACAGCGTTTGCAGACAGAAATTTGAAGCGGGCGAACATGACACAGCTTGGCTTATTATGGACCGAGAGGCATAAAAATAGTTATACGACGAACGTTGGGATCCTAACTAAGCCCGAACGTGTGAGTGCGCGTTAAACAAAAACATTGTAATACAGGGTGACCCCCCAAAAATGCCACCCACAAAAATGCGAATTACTTCTACATCTGTAAACCGAATAACTTCATATTTAGCGTGCATTAATTTCAGCTTCTGCATAACTATTGCCCAAGGTGGCAAGTGTGTAGATTAAATGTTCCGCCTTTTGTGCCATTTCAAAAAGTGTTGTAAATTTCGGGGATCGACTCTACAGTGCGAGGTTTGAAATTGAGCGGTGGCCAAACTAACCCGATTTAAGCCCTCCAGATTGTTTCCTCTGGGGTTATTTGAATTACCTTGGACACCCTTACCAATATTAGACAGTCAATGACTTTGATACAGCAATTACAGGCGGGATCATGACATTTTTCATGGGGGAATGCGTTCATGTCATTAATCAATTTTGCGCGCCATTGCACAAGTGTAACTTTACAACGAAAGGGGATACTTTTCCAGTCATTTGAGTTCAGCGAATATCTTGATAGTTGTTATGCATGAAGTACAGTTTGTTCGCGACCATTCGATAAAGTTTCCAGTCTGTAAGTAAAATGGTCCGACTTTTTCCATCTCTCCAAATGTGTTCCAAATTACACCTCCAAAATTGTCAATGACACCAATGCTTTCATGTCTAGGGATTGCCTTGAACCTAGCTGTAACTGCTTTATTCAGGTCACCGATGATCTGCGAGGTGAAGGGGGAGTTTTTGTGTACTCAGACATTCAAATAATCAAAAAGTCGAATTTGGAAACTGTTTTTGCAATCGCACAAAAGTCAGACCATTTAATCCACAAAAGGACCAGCTGTTTGTGGAAAGTTTATGCAGAGGCTGAATGTAATGTATATTAAGTATGAATCAATTTGGTAAACAGATGTAGAAGTTATGAGCATTTTTGCGGGTGGCATGTTTTTGGGGTCAGCCTGTATAACGCAAACAAACAAGAAGAAAAACAATAGGGTGAGAACACTTTCTTTGATTTGTCCTTGGAAGTTGAATAAAGAGAAAAATCACCTGCCAAGTGTAGCCTACCGACACCACTCTAGCCACAGGCGTCAGCAGCAGCACCATGCAAAGGCGACGCAAATGCAAGATTATCGATATAAACTCAGCAAAAAAATGATTGCAACAAATTTCGCACCACAATTTAAAGGATTGATTCCCGTGTCATTTCCTTCAAACTTTCTATTCCATTAAAAAGCAATCCACTTGACTATCTGGCACACCTTTCAGATGAACGATGCCTTTAACAGGGATCACGTGACCGCCGCTCAAAAAAGGGAACCCCTTAAATGGACGTGTCAAAAACGGAAGGGACCAATTAAAAAATCGATTAAAAAGTATGCCCAACTTGGCAAATTTTACAAACGATGAGACAGTCAAATCAATTGTCTACCCAGAAAATGTTGTTTTGTTAAGCTGGCGTGCGCATTTAGTGTGATGTGCAGTTACACCTGATGCAGGTGTCGATAGCATGAAGTGTCAAATACGGGAGGATATGATACCTTTATCCTGGATATCCTGAACATCTTGATCTGAAAGGTGTGCCAGATAGTCAAGTGGATTGTTTTAAATGGCATAGGAAGTTTAAGTGAAATGACATGGGAATTAATTATTTAATTAGGGATCGAAATTTGTCGCAATACTTTTTTTGCTAAGTTTATATTCGTGTCGTAATTTAGTGCAACTTTCTCTTTCTCTTCTTTTCTGTTTTTTCTTTCTTTTTCTTTTTCTTTCTTCTTTGTTTCTATTTTTTCTAAAAAATATAAAATAAAATAAAGATTGCTATTTTTCTTTTTTCTCTTTATGTATTTTTTCCCGTTTTTGTTCGTTTAATTGGGACTCTTTTGTTTTTATGTTTTCACATTTTATGTCTCCCTTTTGTTTTCTTTACTTCCATTTTCTTTACCTTTTCTTCACCTTCCCACTCCTCCCATCCCCCTTTTTTTTTTTTTTTTTTCTCTCTCTCTCTCTCTAGATCTATTTTCATGAAACGTTTTATCTTAGGCCATTTTGCAGAATCTCTCCTCGCCCTCGCTGCTCTGAGTGAAATGAACGTTTCCCTCGGGCTGTGGGCAGAACTTATTGCTCTGCTCTTACCAGCTGCCGATAGAATGGACTCGATTGAAGACATAACTGCTCATGTGATCGAAACACTGTTTTGTGAGGGTGAGGGTGGTGGGTGTGGTGATACGATGGTGGTAGGTGGAAGGGTAATGTGTGGGGGATGGGGTTGTTGTGGTGTATAGTACGTGTGTGTTTGTGTGCTCCTGATGGGGGTCTATGTCGACCAAAAGAGTGGGATTCCCTGTAGGTGGAGTTCCTGTAGGGGGATTCCCTGTATACAGGGAATCCCACAGGGTGGAGTTTTTCAATAAAACTTGCAAACCATACTCGAATTTCTAAGAAATATCAAAAAAGATCGAAAAACATCAAATTCTACCGATGTCGCTAAGCATCACGTGACTTTAAGCGATATCAGCGAAACGCTACAGGAACTACACCCTGTGGTATTCCCTGTATACAGGGAATCCACCTACAGGAACTCCACCTACAGGGAATCCCGCTCTTTTGGTCGACATAGACCCCATCAGCGTGTGTGTGTGTGTGTGTGTGTGTGTGTGTGTGTGTGTGTGTGTGTATGTGTGTGTGTGTGTGTTTGGGGTGGGTGGGTGAACGAGTGTGAGTATGTGTGTGTGTGTGTGTGTGTGTGTGTGTGTGTGTGTGTGTGTGTGTGTGTGTGTGTGTGTGTGTGTGTTTGGGGTGGGTGGGTGAACGAGTGTGTGTATGTGTGTGTGTGTGTGATCGACTTGCTTTTGATGGCGGGCAGGGGGGGAGGGGTGTCAGCAGTATAAGAGAGAGAAATTGTGAGAGAAAGAGAGAGATAAAAGGGTGAGAGAGTGGGAGAGAGACCGACAGACAGACAGACAGACAGACAGACAGACAGAGACAGAGACGAGAGAAGGACAGAAAGAAATAATGCGTTTGTTAGGCTGTGAGGCTTTCGTTGTGGATGGTGGATGGTGGTGGTGGTGGTGGGGGTGGTGTTGGTGGTGTGTTTTAGTGCGTGCGTGCGTATGAAATAAGGATTCCCTTTATACGACAAAAGTAGAATGTCAGTACCAATAATAATTATCTGGGCCCAAATGTCAAATGTTTCTGTTTTCTTTGACAGTAGATCAAATTCCAATTAAGTGCAGAAGCTCCTTCAAAGATCAAGATCGTTATCTTTTCCGTTCGAAGAAGTCAATCTATTCGACAAAGTGGATCTATGGCATTTAGTGTGCGACACCAAACTCGATGAAAAGACTCTGGCGTTTGAAAAATATCCTACAAACCCAATGTTCAAACCTACATCTCCCGTTCGGGACTTGCGGCTCACAGAGGCAGTGATTGTGAAACTTTGTTTTTCAAGGTTAACATCTTTTCTATTTTTCTGTGTTGACTTCTTCTTCGGACTACGCAGTTACATCCCTTTGGAGCGCATGGCTTGTTTTGTACGAACGATCCACATTTAACCAAATTAATTAATTTTTCACAGTGTTCAGACACAGCTGCGCTGTACTCTCTCAGTGTAACTGATTTCCAACAGCACGAAAAAGTCAACAACAAAAACAAACAAGAAACAACAAAACAGCCTCTAGGATTTAGTGCAAATCTTCGCCACAAGATAAGATAAGATAAGAAACCGTTAATGTCCATTTTCATCTTACACAAACATGGCAAACGTTGAGGGCGGAAGTGAGCATTGCCTTATGGGTCTTCCCTACTAAACCCGATTCGGATCGCTACTAAACCCGATTCGGATCGTGGATGAAACGAAGCTTTACTTTTGATATGCCACAATTTTGTATCGCCTTTCTCCACATAAATTATATTTCTTTTGGCACCACATCGCATTTCTAATAAGACAAACACACAAGTCCTCCAAGGTCATTCAAAGTTTGCTAAACAACTGATGCCATTTATTTAGCGACTGGAATACTCGATTAAGCGAAGGTAAAGTTTCTGGCGAGTTAGTTCGTTTACTAGCTGTCTTCAGAAACTAAGACTAAAGAGAGAGAAAAGTAGCTCATGCGTAACATGAGACTGCCATAACTCCACTATTACATTTGTTTTCGTACGTTTATCAAAATAGAATTCCGGTTGAAATCCTAAAATAAATAGTTAAAGAGCACCACACCCGAGATAGACAGGTGGCATGACGTCAAATTAAAGAGCACCACACCCGAGATAGACAGGTGGCATGACGTCAAATTAAAGAGCACCACACCCGAGATAGACAGGTGGCATGACGTCAAATTAAAGAGCACCACACCCGAGATAGACAGGTGGCATGACGTCAAATTAAAGAGCACCACACCCGAGATAGACAGGTGGCATGACGTCAAATTAAAGAATGACTTTGGCTTAACTTTCAAATGTGGGAAAATGTATTTTGTCAAAAACCGCTGGGCCAAACTCAAAACAATTTTGTTTTCGAACTATCTCCCCATCAATACTGGCCATTCAAGAAGTAAAGCGTCTCAAATGACATCGGCGAAAGAGAACGTTGTCCAAACTCGGGTAATGGTGGGGGTGACAAACTTAAAATGGATTAAGCCTAACTTTGACACTTTAAGGAAAGTTGGGCTATGCACAAAGCTCGTGCCTGCCACAGATCGTACATTCTTTGTCGCATGCGCAGGTACTTGCTGCAGTCACTCACATGGACTGTTGGTTTAAACAACTGTATTCAGATAACAATGCCGCATACAATCAAATTAACACATGGAGCACAACAAGCAAACCTTATACACGCGCTCTTAAAAGCAATATGATATCTGATTAGGCGGACGATACGGGGGTCTGTAGAAGGGGGAAGGAAAGAGTGGGGGAAAACCGAAATACATCTATAAAAGCAACAACATCAAGCATGGTCTGTTGCACTCTTGTCGAAGGGTCCTAGGAGTTTGTCGCAAAAACTGGCACAAGCCGTGTCGTAAACAAAATCGGCTAAATGCGACACGTGCTCAGCCATGCATGTTCAGCATGCGAGTCATGAGCCGTCACAGCAGAACTGCAAAAGAAGTTCCAAGCTGTGTAAATGAGATCTAGATGCTTTAGAAAAATCCTTGACATCTCCTACACAGAACACATTACCAACGAGGAAGTCCGCAGAACCATCGCTCAGCACGTGGATCACCATGCAAACCTATTGACCACTGTCAAGAAAAGGAAGCTGAGTTGGTATGGCCATGTAACAAGAACAGACGGGCTCTTCAAGACCATCCTCCAGGGTAAAATCAAATCAAATCAAATTAACTTTATTATAGCAATCTGAGAAATTACATTGGTGTCGCATAAACATGACGACAAACGGAAGACTAAAACATTATAATAAATGTACTAACTGTTCTTATATAACAAACAATCCCACTGTATGCAAATAATCTTTCCGTAAAAGATGCATTTAAACAGACACACACACACACACACACACACACACACACACACACACGCACGCACACACGCACGCGCACACACACACACACACACGCACACACACACACACACACGTATTTAGATGTTCAAGATTCCTAGGGTACGGTGCGCGGGAAGAGGAGACAGGGAAGACAGAATAAAAGATGGACAGACAACATTGCAGATTGGACTGGGAAAAGCTTTGCGATAACCCAGAAGGTTGCTCACAACAGGGACCTATATTTCTCACAACCAGCAGCTAGTGCAGCGCTCGTCAGTGCAGTGCCCCCACGATCCTGGCGGGTTAGGGGCGGATTATACCTAGTACCTGCGCAATGTCAGCGGCACAGACGACGCACTGCAGATTATCCCAGCCCGCTACACGTTGCGTGAAAAGAAAACAGGCCAAGTACTCGTCATAATCCCTATAGCCGCATCAATAATATGCAGTGCGTCGTCTGTGCCGCTGACTCTGCGCAGGAATATTCTGCCCTTTAGGGGAAAATTACACCTGCGTAGAGTCAGCGGCGCATACGACGCACTGCAGATTATTGAGGTCATTCTTTTTTTTCACATCCCGCTACACGCTGCGTGAAAGAAAACAGGCCAAGTACTCGTCATAATCCCTATCGCAGCATGCAGCGCCGCTGACTCTGCGCAGATGTAATTTGCCCCTTAAGGGATCAGTGAGCAGTGAATAACTCGTGAGTGAGTGAGCTCAGCCCTGATTCGCCAAGAGCCACAAGGCCAAGCTGAAAGCAAGTATCTTTGACATGTTATTATCATCCCCTGTGATTGCGACACTCCCATAACCCTTGGAGACATGTGAGCTGACGTACGTTTGCAGCCTTACAGTCAGGTACAGATTAAGACTAATTAAGACAGTGTCATTTGAAAGTCACCACAGTTGACAAGAAAGGACATCAAAAATAAACTAAAAACACATCTGTTATTAGAAATACACGCACAAAAAAACACAAAGAACATCTGGACTAAAATAAATAATACAGAAATAAAATGTATATAGAAAGTAAAAAAAAACCATAATTTAATAATTCCGAAACAGAAGATTGAAGGCAGCAATGCACTTTGTAGAGAATTTATTCTGGTATTTTGTTCTAATCCACCCACAGTTGCACTAACGATAACGGAACACGTGTACCATAATTCACACGTGTTTTTTGACTCGTCAAACTGCACCTGCTGAATGTGTAAATGCCTGGAGAAAACATTGCGTAACTCGAACAGACACGGAAATATCACAACAGCTTGAAAAACAAAAATATATAGAGCAATGTAACTGTTAAACTAAAGAAATTAAAAGAATTAACACATAAGTTAGCCTTTCATTGTGAACAATAAAAATAAAAGGTGAAAGAAATCTTAAGAAAATGTACAAAATAAATAAAACAAAATAAATTATATACAATAGCAAGAATGGAATTGAAAAAAAGAAAACATACAATAAAGTAACGTGTTTAAAAACAACTAAAATCAAATATTAAAAGAAAGAAAGAAAGAAACAAACAAATAGCATAACATGAAGAAAGAAAGAAAATAACTAAAATATCCAATTATATAAAATTGAAAAAGAAGAAGACTGACATTAAATAAATATCAAGAACTTTAAATAAAATAGATAAAACAAAATAGAATAAATAAAAAACAAAATAAAAAGAATTAGCAGGTGGGGCAGTATGGGAAAAAGAAGTACAGCCCAACAGCAGATTCTAAGAGAACGGAATAAAAATAACAGTTACAATGACACACTCGTACTGTATCATCTGTACGGAGAAAGAAATCAGCCCTCAGGATCATATCACAAGCCGACAAATAAGCAAAAAGTACAAATGTCGTCACAACAAATCACTAATTCAATAAAGAATAAAGAAACGGAGCTATGTATCCTTACGAATTCCCGTACCGTTTTTGTTTACTCAGGGGTTTTTTTAATAGGTTTTCTGGCGTCGTACCGGTATTTTGTACCGACATTTTAGCATGAGAGTGTGGCCAGGTAGTTTTCCATGAAAGCAATGAAATACATACCATCAGACTGCTAATTTTGTGTTTTTCAGTCATGCTCTCTGGCCTGTCAAAATGTCCCCAATGGCTCAGAAGGCAAACTCGTTATTAAGATTCTATGCGGATGTTTCCGTTGATCGTTATGGAAATGCACGAAGAATACCGATTCGAACCGGTATGGAGAATGTGAACCGGTATTTTGTTTTCAAACCGGTTTAACTTCCAATGCACATAATGCAGCTACAATGCTGTTTTGTTATTTGTCGGTCCAGATTAATTGCCCTCTTATTCTATGTGAAAGCATGAACAGATTAGTGTTCTTTGATCACTGACACGGGAAATAATATACCTTTACTCGTAATTGAATGGCTAATGAAAGGAGTCGAGATTAAAGGCAAAGTCTGCTCCAGTTATACTGCTCCGAAAAGTAATTGCCGTAACATAACACCACTATAAATCAACCCGAAAAGCCAAATATAAACTACTTGGTTTGAGATTTCACAGTGACAGAGCAGGGCCGGACTAAATGAGATGTAAGGGGGGGGTTCCTCCTTTTTGGGGGGGCAAATCAGCGAAGTGGCGAAGCCACAAGCGCGCGCCTGCAAAGCAGGCGCGCGAACTAGGGGGGTCCGGGGGCATGCTGCCCCGGAAAATTTTTGAAAAACGGTTAAAATCTGTGCAATCTGGTGCATTCTGGGCCTTGTTTTGAGGGTTAAGAGCAGCATTGTGGGGGGGGGGGGGGGGGGGTACCTTTTTCTCATCGGATATCACATTGAATAAAATTTGTTAGGGACACACACAAAATTTATTTTTAAAAAAAAATAAAAAAAACACACTCAAAGCAAGGTACATGCTTTTTCCAGGGGTGGGGTTCCGGAACCCCTGGAACCCCCCCCCCCCCCTGGGTCCGGCCCTGCAGAGTAAGTACATCGGTTTTAATTTCAGTTCAATAATCAGTTTCAGTTTGTGACAACGGATTACTCTTTTCCGTTAGGAAGGCACAAAGAACAAGGTCACAAAAATATCTGTTCCTTCGCTCTTCTACATCAATTCTAAACGAAGACGAGAAAGATTAATTGTTTTTGGCTTTTTCATGTCCCTTCAACCAGAAGTACGTTATAATTAGAAGTCGTTAACGACCATTACCTGCAGTCGACGCGCGGTAATACAATCGCCAGGGATTGGCTTGGGCGTCGGTCATCGGTCTTTTTTGTTTTGGCTTTATTCAATACTTCAGGCAGTGACTTTTCCCTGTCCAGTTTTCTCTTTCGTCTCTCTCACCCCTCGCTTACCCACCCCCCACCCCCCACGCCTTTACCCTCCACTCCCTTTACCCAGCCCCGACAGCACAAATTTGTAATCTGCAAGGCAGAGTACACATTTTCTAAAAGGAAGACTACTCCTCTTCAATTATATCCAGAGATCTTCCAGCTGTCTCCACCATAAGCCAAGTGGTCGAGTCTTATACCCCCTTTCCACACAACCGTTCTAGGTCCCGTTCCCGTACCGACCAAGGAACGGTGCGGGCACGGGAGGGATCGGGACAGAACCGCAATGAACGTAACTGATCGTTAACGGAACTGCTTTGAACGGTAGGGTCGGTAGGGACGGCTGAGTTTGGGCTGCATGTTCAAATTTTTAGCCGTTCCCCTCCCGATCAGAATGAACGGTAATGGAACCTCAACCCATCGGTAACGGAACGCTTGGATCGTTAAAGAAACTTAAAACAACGGTAACGCAACGGTAGCGCTCTCACACACTGAGTTGTCATACCCGCATTCCACACATCCGTTCTAGTTCCCGTTCCCTTACGGACCAAGGACGGCTGCCACTATGGTCAGACGCTGCTGGAAGATGCCAAAAAACGGCCGTTTGCGCAGCGTTCCATTGTTGTGGCAGCATTCCTTGGTTGGTACGGGAACGGGACAAAGAACGGTTGTGTGGAATGGGGGTATAACTTTTGACACCGACAAACTGAAGAATGAACAGATCTATGAGGTAACCGTCTCAATGGTCCAGGCTCAGGAAACAAAGAGTATATATGGCCTGGGGCGATTGTAGCTTCCCTTCTTCGTGTCCGATAGACAAGGACAATAAATAGTAGAGCATAGTGCAATTTCATGTTGGCATCTTCTCCACTGAAAGCTATAACCCAAAGACTGAAGACCAAAGTGCTTTACCCCACTTCTGACCCGAATCACCCCCCTCCTGCTAGGTACACGTGCACTCAAGTTAACCTCTGCTTTGACCTGTGTGCCAGGAGTCGGATGAGAGAGAGAGAGAGAGAGAGAGAGAGAGAGAGAGAGAGAGAGAGAGAGAGCGAGAGCGAGAGCGAGAGAGAGAGACACACACACACATAGACAGACACAGACATAGAAAGACAGAAGCGGAGAGACTCAGAGGGAGACACAGACAAAGACATACATACAGAGAGAGAGAGAGAGAGAGAGAGAGAGAGAGAGAGAGAGAGAGAGAGAGAGAGAGAGAGAGAGAAACTGTAACCAGAGACATAGATGTATGTCTCTGCTGTAACTGATCTCGTGAGAACGGTAACAAAACGAGACATGTCACCTCTCCGAATACATTCCAATAACCATCAAATAGCCGCTTCAGGAAAAGAAAACCATGTAACAGGAGTGATTTGTAAAACCCAGCAATCATCCAATCCGCGCATTCCACGTGGCACCCTTCCCATCATTCTTCTCTCCTTGTCATGTGATGGCGGCCATCGACAAAAGTGAATCGTCGCTCGAAGTGAAAAGCAAGCAGGGAACGACCTCATTAAACGCCCCAGGACTCCGCAGAGAAAGATTATTTCCGCTGCGCACAGCGACAGGGCCTTTATCAGTAACTGATATTAACGACGTTCTTAGAAACAATGGTTGGTTATTGGTGAGTCTGTCTGCGGAAAGTTCTAGATCTAGTGAGCCTTTCGGCCGTTTGATGGCGCGAGTGCGTGTCTATTTCTCACGTGTCTATCGCTGTTAGCAGACAATGTGGGTAGGGCTGACAGGATGGTACCATAGCGCTGTATTAACCTGTGTCTCCTTGTTGTTAAAAGTGCTATTCGTCACTGATCCTTGTCATTAGAAGTGTCACTTATGCTTTAGGTTGAAAGTGTCAGAGTTCATTGATCCTTTTGGTCAACTGTGCAGTGATCCTGTAGTCTTGGCATGGATATGGATATAATAAGACTCTAGTTATATATCTTTGGTCTTGGGCTACCCTCTTGCTACAATATCTCTGAACTGTGTTGCACGTGACTAAGTGACTAAGTGACTTGTATCCTTTTTTTTGAGACTTTCGCTGCTTGACAGGTTGCGCCTTTCAAAACAAAATCACACGATGCGATGGCTGGATGATACTCCACATTGCACCATTGTTCATGCTCTGCACATTGCACCATTGTCCATGCTCTGCACATTGCACCATTGTTCATGCTCAAATGAAACATTGGCAGTATTTGTATCAGTCATATGTTTGTATGATTGCTAAGTCGTGAACTTTAAGGATGTAAGTTCACATACTTATGAACAGGGTTTTTTTCAAATCTGTGCGGAAGATTGCATCACATCTGAACAAATACTCGTATCGATTCGAAATATAGACATTATATCCTAAAAGTTTAAAAGCAATCCACCGGGACATACAGCGCTTTTTGTCATGGTACCCCTCAACATGAGACGAAAAACCGAGGTCCCTTCGTGTACACTACATTGGGGTGTGCACGTTAAAGATCCCACGATTGACAAAAGGGTTTTTCCTGGCAAAATTGTATAGGCATAGATAAAATGTCCACAAAAATACCCGTGTGACTTGGCATAATAGGCCGTGAAAAGTAGGATATGCGCCGAAATGGCTGCGATCTGCTGGCCGATGTGAATGCGTGATGTATTGTGTAACAAAATTCCATCTCACACGGCATAAATAAATCCCTGCGCCTTGAATATGTGCGCGATATAAATTGCATAAAATAAAAAAATAAATATAAAAAAAATAAAATCCCTGCGCTTAGAACTGTATCCACGGAATACGCGCGATATAAGCCTCATATTGATTGATTGATTGATTGAACATTGGTGCAAACACTTCCCGTGTTCGACAGCTTATTCGATCGACACCTGAAACAGTATAAATGGCATAACACAACAAATAAGCAAGCCAGAAAAACAAAGTAACCTGTTCTGGATGAATAATTGATTGATTTTCCTTTCTAGTGTGGCCAAGTTGTGCCTATTCTGAATATTCGTCGATTTTTCAATCGGCACGTTACGTTTGTGTCAGGTCGAATTTGGGGGTCACTTCATGATTTTGGTCAAAAGTGACATATCGCCACTAATCTTTGTGGTTAACAGTGTTATATGACACTGATCCTTGTAATGGAAAGCGTAGTGCGTCACAGAGTGTTGTGCGTCATTACCCTTTGTTGTTAAAATTTGTACACGTCACTGGTTCTTGTGAGCAACAGTGTTAGACGTCAGCAATTGACTTTTTGGTGGGAGTAAGACTTTCGGTACAAAAAAAAGTCCTGTAAACCTGATATCACACAGCAAGCCATGTAGTATTCTGTTTATCCTACATTTGGTATTTTCCTGCCTTCTACCTCAAACTGACGTCGCTTTGTATCGACTCACTTCCGAATTCCGAACTTGCAACCATTTAACTAACCTTGGCAATCACTCATCCGTATTTATACACAAATTTAAAGTCCTCCGAAATATTTCGCCTCAAGTTTGTCAGCATTATGACGATTTACTTTGAACATTGAATCAGTTACACTTGAGCATAACAAGAGAAACGAACAGAGAACAATAACTTATTTCGCCATATAGCATAACAGCTATTGGTATTTGTCCTGGTGTAGGTAACATTTATACGTGCGTACACTTCTTGCAAATGCAGCACAAGAATAAACAACAAAAACGAGCCAATAGGCTTAATAATAACCAGTGGCGGATTTAGGAGGGGCGAAGGGGGCCCACCCCCCCCCCCCCCCTCACTTCAGGGAAAACAATAATTTAAAAAAGAGAGAGAGAGAGAGAGTGAGAGAGAGTGTGAGAGAGAAAGAGACAGAGAGAGACAGAAAGAGAGAGAGAGAGAGAGAGAGAGAGAGAGAGAGAGAGAGATGATTACATGACAATTTCTGAGCTCAGGTGGGCCTAGATTGCAGCATTTTGCTTCCTTAAAACACAAAATTCCGGGGGGGGGGGGCATGCCCCCGGACCCCCCTAGCATGTTCAAGTTTGTGCAAAAAAGTTTGGGTGTGCCCCCCCTTCCTTAAGATCCTGGATCCGCCCTTGATAACAGGTCCAAGCCATCACAGAAATACAGGTACCTAAAATAATACGCGTCATTCGTCTTCAGAATAGCTGTTGTATATGTTACGGAATAGTCATTCGTGGTTAGTTTCAAAGAAAAAAGGGGAAATAATTGGAACAAAACAAAAAAACAAAGAAACAAAACAACCGAAAAAGAAAACAGATATTGTTCACATGTTCACGCCTGTGGAAAGTTACTCGTAAGGTCACGTGTCAAGCGGTGCATCATAGTGTGTCGGGGTTAAAGCTTGAACCTTTGACCTTATAATTTACATGATATACACACGGGCAAAGACATGGTTTGGTCATTAAATGGACCGTCTCTCTCACGTTTGTAGGAAAAGTGCTCTTATAAAACAATGCACCTTTCTTATATCTTCTTTTATCCCGTTTTATAAAAATTTCTTTGAAAAATAAACTTATTCTTTTAAAATCCCTTACCCCCAACGCTTTTGGAGACAACAAACAAGTTGTATTGCGTAGCAAAAAAACAACAAAAACAACTGAAACTTCTTAAAAAAAAACTTTTATCGTCACCACCCCGTCATCCTCCACTTTTCCTCACTTTTATCAGCCTTTTATCGTATCATTTTTTCATGTCCCCAAAAGGAACATTTTCCTGTGAGGACGTAAATGACCCCTAGTTCCATATCTTCTCATCCTTCTAAAGGGATAGGTATGTGTCCTCTCTTGAACTGTTACACTAAGTGAATGTGCCTGTTTACTGCTGTGTCTTGTCTCTTCAACACAGGAGAAATGTACGAGTATAGTGTGTCGGGATAATTATGTTCAGCATTCTTGACTTTCCCGTCTTCAACGGTGCGACACATTCTCCATCGTGTCAACGCTGTAACATTTTGATATTGTGTAGCTTTCTTTGAAGCCAGGCTCAGCTAGAACTATCTTTTAGTTTCGTTCAAATTACATGTATTACGGGATGTTACCTTTCGTTGTCAGCTATTAAGAAAGACAGTAACATTTTGATATTGTGTAGCTTTCTTTGAAGCCAGGCTCAGCTAGAACTATGTTTTAGTTTCGTTCTTCTTTTTCTTCTTCTGCGTTCGTGGGTTGAAACTCCCCCGTACATTCGTGTTTTTGCACGAGTGGAATTTTACGTGTATGACCGTTTTTACCCCGCCATTTTGGCAGCCATACGCCGCTTTCGGAGGAAGCATGCTGGGTATTTTCGTGTTTCCATAACCCACCTAACTCTGACATGGATTACAGAATCTTTTCCGTGCGCACTTGGTCTTGTGCTTGCGTGTACACACGAAGGGGGTTAAGTCACTAGCAGGTCTGCACATACGTTGACCTGGGAGATCGGAAAAATCTCCACTCTTAACCCACCAGGCGGCAGCGACCGGGATTCGAACTCATGACCTCCCGATTAGGAGGCCGACGCCCCTCAGAGTTTCGTTCAAATTACATGTATTACGGGATGTAACCTTTCGTTGTCAGCTATTCGGAAAGACAGAGATGAACAAACTCTGTCGGTAAATTGCATTTTCTGGCCAGCATTTTCGCTTCCACGCATCCTGGCATTTTCAATGGAGAATCGGCTGTTTTAAACGAGATTGCAGCGAGAAAAACATGTAATATTGGATTTACTGACCAGCTCCTGCGAGATGCTAATTGCATCTTCCTCGTTTTCACCCTATTTTGTCAACCATACAAATTTGAAACAAATGTAGTGCTCACGCGACCCGTGTAATGGTTGCTTTCACGACTGATGCTGAAATCGAAACACGCGGATTTGTTGCAGTGGAATGATCTCTCTTCAATACAAGCACTCTTCTTCGCCGTCCAAGAGAGATTTAAAGGGATATCGTCTTCTCGCCGTGAACTCAAAAGAAGAAGAATAAGACTTCGTGTAGAATTTTGGGGCAGTGGCGAACACACAAGAAGGTACAATATTTTGGAATAAGTGAAATGATCAGGCAAAAAAAAAAATAGGTCTGTTTACGGTAACCCGACCGACCCTAGTTTTTTCGCGCGACCCTAGACTTTTTTTTGGCATTTGGGAAAAAAAAAAATCTTGTTTTTTTGGCAAAATAACGTAAAAATATGGTTTTTTGGAAAAAAAAAAGAAAAAAAAAATCCCGACCTACCGACCCTATTTTTTTGGCCTATGTTACCGTAAACAGACCTTTTTTTTTTTGGCCTCATGCGTTAATGCCGTAGGTGCTTCAGTTTTAATCAGTCGTTTCTGTTGTATGCCTTTTTGTTAATTTGGCACAAATAAGGGACACAACGTTTAGGGAGTTTTGTACTGGACAATTGTTCAAGGGACAAGTGTCCTAAGGAAAAAGGCCCTCAGATCGCTTGTTACTAGGCGCCCGCGTCCTAAAGGGCGCTTGTCGATAGTCGTCAGGTGGCGCTTCTCGACTACTTTTTGTTTCCAACACCCGAGAGAAGAACCGCCCTGAAGCGCATTCACTCACTTTGATTTAATTGTCATATTTGTGGTGCGTTTTGGAGAAAATCGTGCCGTGTGGGTCCACATTAAGGTACAGTGGATCCTTCAAATTCGTCAAATTCAATAATAACTCTCTCAAATGGAGAGATAACAAGTCGCGTAAGGCGAAAATACAACATTTAGTCAAGCTGTCGTACTCACAGAATGACACTGAATGTACTGCATTGTTTCACCAAGACTCGTATACTCGTAGCATCGTCAGTCCACCGCTCGTGGCAAAGGCAGTAAAATTGACTAAATGTAAAAAGTATCCCTTTAATTTAAAATCGTTATCCAATCTGTGTAGTTTTAAAGTTTGTCTGCAAACTCGTGGCACCCTATCTCGACAGAGAATGACGATCCAGCCGTCCCAGAGGAGAAGAATCTACAACGTACAGGTTTCTCACGATCTTGAATTTAAATGTTGGTGGACTGAGCTGAGGTGGACGAAACGAAAGTGTGTGAAACCAAAACGGGTGAAAACATACGGAGGGGTCTGATTCGTTGAAATCACAATTTCAACGAATCCAACATCGCGGCTAACTGACTCCCACCCGGTTGGAAACTTTCTCGTGTACCTCGTCCCACGTTGCAAGGTTGGCAGACAGTGACTTTGTTCATTTCCTGTGGAATTTTGATTTAATTTCTCTCACCGACTTATCAACAGGTTTAAATATCTTAAAAGATAGCTTAGTTTCAAAGTCGAAGATGACTTTATGTTTGCCGTTGTCTGTCCGCGTATAATACCGCTTTAACCCCAACAATCGCCTGGCTCACTTTCCGAATAGGTGATTGGGTCAGATAGTGTGCTATTGTTCTGTTCTGTATGGTGTTTTTGCTGTAGCCATCAAAGGAAGACCGGTGTAACACGAGAAAATTACTCCCACGAGATTTTTACTCCGGAGTAAACATTTCGTACGAAAAAGTTACTCCCTTTACGAAAAAAGCACTCCCCCATTGCACGAGAAAATTACTCCCCAAGACAGGTGAGTTCCGAGTAAACATTTCGTACAAAAATGTTACTCCCCTGACGAATAAATAACGAATAAATTACTTCACCCCAACACGAGCAATTTAACTTCCCATGCCAGGTGTACGAAATTTTTACTCCCTTGTCCCCTGTTAGTCTTGGTGGTGGAAGGGGTGGAAGGAGGGTAGCGCGACATTCGTTTGCGCGAGATCACTTATTGGCATTATCCCTTCGCCCGCATCCGATTTTTGCGTACGAGATTTTTACTGGAAGTAAAAAAAATGGGGAGTAAAAATTTCGTGGAGGGAGTATTTTTTTCGTGCCTTGGGGAGTTCTTTTCTCGTACGAAAAGTGTACTCGGAGTAAGAATTTCGTACGAAATATTTACTCCGGAGTACATTTTTTGTGGAGTAAAAATTTCGTGTTACACCGGTTGGGTGAATGTGTGTTAATGTTCCCCCATTCATTTAAGATGTTACGTTTTTGTTACACAAGGCTTTGAAGAAGAAAAAACAGATAGACTACTAACGTTCAACATTTTAGAAGCAAACTATATAAGAATGGATAGTTAAAAGAACGTTTATTTAAAAAATTAAAAAAACTGGGCCCACAAAAATAAACAGGCACACAAGAACATCTACACAATTTCTCGATCACAAACGTTGTGCATAACAAGAGAACTTTAAAAACTCATCAAACATCATGAAATGTCATAAAAGCTGGTGCCGCATATCTGAGCCACAGGATTATTTAGGCGAGAGAGAGATATAGACACAGACAGACAGACGGAGAGAGACAGACAGACAGACGGAGAGAGAGAGAGACAGAGACAGAGAAACAGAGAGAGAGAGACAGAGAGAGAGGCAAAGACAGATAGAGACATAGAGAGAGAGACAGAGGCACAGAGAGGGAGTAAAGTGCGCGGTCAGTCGGTGAAAACCCCGTCCCTTATAAACTTCTCTCTACAACACTGAAGCAGTGGTAACGAGTTGATCCCGCCTGGCCGATTTGTCACATTCAAATCCTGCTGATTGCTTCTGCAGGCACGTTGCCTGAACGTTTGTGTCACTAGCAATCACAAAAATGCCCAACTTAAATAGTAATCATCAGAAATGATTGAAGTTATTTCCCTTTAGTTCTCCGCAGTCACGTGACTGCTAATCACTTCCTCTGTGCATAATTATGTTTTTAATGTAATGGTTATTTTACCTCTGATTTATAGGTTGTGAGCAAGGGCGGATCCAGGATCTTTAGGAAGAGGGGGCACACCCAAACTTTTTTGCACAAACTTGAAGGCACGAAGCGCCTGAATTGAGGGCGCGAAGCGCCCGAACATGCTAGGGGGGTCCGGGGGAATGCCCCCCCCCCCCCCCCCCGGAAATTTGTTTTTTCAAAGAAGCAAAATGCTGCAACCTAGGGCCACTTGAGCTCAGAAACTGTCATTTAATCATCTCTCTCTCTCTCTCTCTCTCTCTCTCTCTCTCTCTCTCTCTCTCTCTCTCTCTCTCTCTCTCTCTCTCTCTCTCTCTCTCTCTCTCTCTCTCTCTCGCTCTCTCTCTCTCTCTCCTCTCTCTCTCTCTCTCTCTTTTTTTTTTCCCTCTGAAGGGGGGGGCCCGGGCCTCCTTCGCCCCCCCCCCCCCCTAAATCCGCCACTGGTGAGAAAGAATGGGTGGATGGTTTATGTATGTTTGGTAAAAGGCCTGATGAGCAGAATGATTGTCACACCCAGATATGGACATGTTTGTCATTAACTGCGATGCGGCCAACAAGGATGTAAGGGCAGACTCGGTGTAAATTCAAATAAAGACGCCTGACTTGTCACAGAAATGTGCGACAGTGCTTCAGTGGATTCCAGTACACTATTGTATTTCTGGAAACGAGCGAGCAAACCGGCTTGCCAAGGAGGGAGGAGGACAACCACAGCACAAACCAACCCTGTCAAACCGAGAAGCAAAGACTTTCATCACGAAACGCCGGACTTCGATTTCTGCCAATATCCCTGTTTCCGTGTTGTCATTTTTGGCAGCATTTCACAAAACTCGGTTTGTGCAATTTAGTTTCTACGAGACGAGAGCAATCCGTCACTTAAATATCTGTCTTCGGGTTCGGGTAATCCTGTAAGTCTCGGTCATGACTGGTTTTCACTGTTGATATTTTAGTTTCAGGTCAATAGAATGACTAAATGTTTTGCCATTGCTTCACGAGACTTTTATTTTACTTAAATCATCCGGCAGTTCATTGAACGAACCTTTTCCCTCCCCACCCCCACCCTTTGTTATTACCGGCACGGTTGGCCTAGTGGTAAGGCGTCCGCCCCGTGATCGGGAGGTCGTGGGTTCGAACCCCGGCCGGGTCATACCTATAAGACTTTCAAATTGGCAATCTAGTGGCTGCTCCGCCTGGCGTCTGGCATTATGGGGTTAGTGCTAGGACTGGTTGGTCCGGTGTCAGAATAATGTGACTGGGTGAGACATGAAGCCTGTGCTGCGACTTCGTCTTGTGTGTGGCGCACGTTATATGTCAAAGCAGCACCGCCCTGATTGGGCCCTTCGTTGTCGGCTGGGCGTCAAGCAAACAAACAAACAAACAAACAAACCACCCTTTGTTATTATGTCTTTGCTTGGTGAGACTCTGTTCTATCACCTAGCAGGGACAACAAACTTGGCGTAAAGAGTGCACTTTCGATTTAATCATTTGCTTGAGTCGTAACGATTTGATAATTATCTTGAGTCGTAACGATTTATTAATTAGCTTGAGTCGTAACGATTTGTTAATTAGCTTGAGTCGAAACGATTTGTTAAATAGTTTTTGAGTCGTAACGATTTATTAATTGGCTTAAGTCGTAAGGGGTTAAAGATCTTGCCTCACGCCGATTTTACATGCTGTTTCTGTCAGTCCCGAACACAAAAACGTCATCGATCGTCTCTTCTGTAAACCGATGATATCTGCTTTTCCGTCTCCGTTCACATAGACTCGAAGCAGTATATAATTCTTTAAGCTTGTTACGACGGTTAAAGATTAGCAAGGAGCAGAAACCTCAACGGCTTTGGCAGGCCAGCATTTGGGGGCTTCCTGTGGTTGTAGCTTGTCAAGCTGTCTATCTTTCTAGAAGAAAGCCTCCACACACATAAAAAGGGGGGGAACAAAAACAAAAACAAAACAACAAGAAGAGATAGCGAGAGTGCATGGCATTAAATGAAGAAAAACAACAAACAAATAAAAGAGAAGTGAAATCGAAGGGAGAACAACTAAGAAAAAGAAAGAATAGTTTCAGAAAAAGAATAAAAGGTAAGCTACGGAATGTCTTTTTCATTTCTTTAATGTCTCAAGCAAGGTTTTACCTCCCGCTGAAAAACCACGGTCTGTAACTCTCCACTGTATTGAGTAGCACTTTGTTTTGTTTATCTATTGTGTGCCCTGTATATCAAAGAGATGGATTTTCCTTTGCTGGTATTGGGAAAGCTAAAACATTTCTTCTGGTGAAACTTTTACAGAAATGTGAGCATTTACTTTGCTTTGTGTGTTGGTTCGTCTTAAGGACAGACTGCAAGAAAAGACCCAACCTTAAAATCTTCATCCTTGTTCATTAAAGTTTCGTTCAGTTCAGTTCAGTTCAGTTCAGTTCAGTTCAGTTCAGTTCATCTCTCTCTCTCTCTCTCTCTCTCTCTCTCTCTCTCTCTCTCTCTTTCTCTCTCTCTCTCTCTCTCTCTTTCTCTCTCACACACACACACACACACACACGCCCACACACACACAGACACACACACGCACGCGCACGCACGCCCACACACGCACACACACACACACACACACACACACACACGTCTTCGTTTAACTTATACACGACGATGGGGAGGAAGACGACAACAGACAAGACGACGATAGAAGTGATGGTAACAATGGTGATGACGATGTTGATGATCTTGACGACGATGACGATAAAAACGGCGATGGTGACGACGATGACGATGATGATGATGATGACATCTGTCTTCCTGGCTGATGAGCAATTAAAGCCCCCCGAGAGTACGATATCGAGTGGTAGCTGCCAGTCACAAATCACAGAGATTAGGACAGGTCAGAAATGCCAGAGACAAATGGGATTAGTGGGGACGGGGCGGGGTCGTGTTATGCGCAACACGGTGTCGGTACATCTACTGATGACGGGTTAGCACAGACTGAGAGACAGACAGGCAGAGAGGAGTTGTTTTTATCATCATCATCATCATCATTATGATCATCTTCGTCATCATCGTCGTCCACATCGTCGTCATCATCATCATCATCATCATCATCATTATCACCATCGTCGTCATCATCATCGCTATCGTCATCCCAACAATCCAACACTAAAATCCTCATGACTACCTCACCAATCGCATTCACCATCCTACAAAAAGGTGGTATATGGATTATGTATAAATTATTTCGTCATTCCATTAGCAGTAGTTTTAAATTCCTGCAAGATTAATTCACACAGCAGTTTGGAACCAGAATTCTGTACCGCTCTGCTACTCGCATCGCTGTGCAAATTGCGCTCCAGACGGAACAG
>NW_027128353.1:5000-35000 GCF_037325665.1 Littorina saxatilis
CAATTTTCAGATTTTTAATGACCAAAGTCATTAATTAATGTTTAAGCCACCAAGCTGAAATGCAATACCGAAGTCTGGGCTTCGTCGAACATTACTTGATTAAAATTTCAACCGATTTGATTGAAAAATGAGCACGTGACAGTGCTGCCTTAACTTTCACGAAAAACCGGATATGACGTCATCAAAGACATTTATCAACAAAATGAAACAAATGTCTGGGGATATCATTCCCAGGAACTCTCATGTCAAATTTCATAAAGATCGGTCTAGTAGTTTACTCTGAATCGCTCTACACACACACACGCACAGATAGACAGACAGACACACACACACACACACACACACACACACACACACACACACACACACACACACACACACACACACACACACACACACACACACATACACCACGACCCTCGTCTCGATTCCCCCCTCTACGTTAAAACATTTAGACAAAACTTGACTAAATGTAAAAAGTACGTGATCTTTAATAACAACTAAAACCTGCATGTTTATCTGAAGGCAAATGGACGTAATACAAACATGACTGGCGTAGTTAAATCAACAAAATGATCAAATCGTTCAACTGGCAGACATGTCTTCTAAGCTAGCTTGGGACTGCGCGCTTTATGGTTTAAACAAAACTTCATACAATGTTACTATCGTGACAGGTGTACAATAGCTTGTGTTGAGGATCCGTACTCAAGCATAAATCATAGCGTTTCTCTGATGAAACATGGTGGACGTTGCATATGACATCTCTGGAACGATGGCACTCTAATTTTTGGGGACTTTTGGTGAACAATATAAAGGACCGCTGCTACGGGACTGTACGCTCTAGCATGAATAGACAGAGACTGGATGGGAGGGTATTACCAGAGCTGTCAAATGCTACGTTTTAAGAGCAGTTGGTACGCCAAGATAAACATTGCAGGACCCCCTTTTTTGAGTCCTGGTAATCATTTCTGCTTCCCATTCCGTGTAGCGGTCACAATATGGGTCATACAACATTGTCTTCACTGAACAGTGGCACTGCAGACATAATTATTATCTAATGGGCATTTACATACCTGCATTTTCATGAAACTTTAATATGAGACATTTGTTTGTATTCTTGTGCAAGATGGCATACATGCGGATGTGAAAATACATTCTGCACAATCCTACACTAAAATGCGTCACTGACAATGCACACACAACAATCGAAATTCCTACACTCGAGGCTTCACAAAGGTTGGAAGGTCTGTCTAACGTATCAAGTACAGAAGTGCAGCAGCACGCACCAGGCTTGGACCCAGCGAGGTGTAACAGTGTGGGAAACCAATCCGCCGCGTGCATCATTCTGTAACACAGAGAGGTAACAGGTAGATGAACAGAAGCATGGATTAATAAATAACTGTGTAAATGCATTACTACAAACAAGCCAACACTAGCACGCGTACATTGATGCATGTTCAGGTGAGGAAGAAGACAAGAGGAAATTAAGGAGTTACACATTGATAGACTCAGTCACTCAAGCAATCAACAAACTATATAGACCATTCACTCACACAAAACGCTGATCGTGAGAAAGACAAGCAGTCACTGACGTCACACAAAACGCTGATCGTGAGAAAGACAAGCAGTCACTGACGTCACACAAAACGCTGATCGTGAGAAAGACAAGCAGTCACTGACGTCACACAAAACGCTGATCGTGAGAAAGACAAGCAGTCACTGACATCACACAAAACGCTGATCGTGAGAAAGACAAGCAGTCACTGACGTCACACAAAACGCTGATCGTGAGAAAGACAAGCAGTCACTGACGTCACACAAAACGCTGATCGTGAGAAAGACAAGCAGTCACTGACGTCACACAAAACGCTGATCGTGAGAAAGACAAGCAGTCACTGACGTCACACAAAACGCTGATCGTGAGAAAGACAAGCAGTCACTGACGTCACACAAAACGCTGATCGTGAGAAAGACAAGCAGTCACTGACGTCACACAAAACGCTGATCGTGAGAAAGACAAGCAGTCAAACGTGCAAGCAACCACTCACACACACATTATCTCTCTTTCTCTCTCTCTCAAATTGTTGATTTATGCGCTGGAAAGGTTTGTAGGTTAGAAAGAGAGAGAAAGAGATAGAGAGAGAGTCTGTGCCGTGGAACGGTAGAATATGATTGAAAGCCGATAATGTATGTTAGCACTGTAAACTTGTTTGTCGTTGCACCTATCCATATTGTTAATTCATGCGCTGGATATTTCTTTATGTTTAAGAGAAAGAGAGTGAGAGAGAGAGAGAGTGAGAGCGTGCGTGCGTTCGTGTGAATATATATGTTAGAGAGAAAGAGATAAAACCGGGTGATTGTCCATAAATACAAACACACGGCATGTATTACTGACCACCCCCCCCCCCCCTCCCCGTTGAAATGAACCTTGTGTGTTTAATCAACAAAATGTCTTACGTCTCTCTCTCTCTCTCTCGCTCTCGCTCTCTCTCTCTCTCTCTCTCTCTCTCTCTCTCTCTCTCTCTCTCTCTCTCTCTCTCTCTCTCTCTCTCTCTCTCTCTCTCTCTCTCTCTCTCTCTCGATACAATTGTTTGTTAATGAGTGGAAACGCATACATCAATCAAAACGTGTGAAGGAAGCAGGACAGCCGTGAAGATTAGACTGATTACACATGTCTTGTCTTCAGTCATCGCCACTCTCACTGAGTGATGCTAAACTTCTCTGACAATGAAATGCGGATACGTTACTTCATCTTTCAGCGCACCGTCAAAGAGAATGTCTATAGGAGTTTTTAAAGTGTTTTTAAAGATTGCGATGCAAGTTTTGACTAAATGTTTTAACATACAGGGGGAATCGAGACGAGGGTCGTGGTGTATGTGTGTGTGTGGGTGTGTGTGTGTGTGTGTGTGTGTGTGTGTGTGTGTGTGTGTGTGTGTGTGTGTGTGTGTGTGTGTCTGTGTGTCTGTGCGTGTGTCTGTCTGTCTGTGTGTGTGTGTGTGTCTGTATGTCTGTCTGTCTGTCTGTCTGTCTGTGTGTGTGTGTAGAGCGATTCAGACCAAACTACCGGACCGATCTTTATGAAATTTGACATGAGAGTTTCTGGGAGTGATATCCCCGGACATTATTTGTTTTTGTTTTGATAAATACTTTTAATGACGTCATATCCGGCTTTTTGTGAAAGTTGAGGCGGCACTGTCACACCCTCATTTTTTGATCAAATTGATTGAAATTGTTGTAAAGCAATCTTCGACGAAGGCCGGACTTCGGTATTGCATTTCAGCTTGATGGCTTAAAAATTAATTCAATACTTTGGTCATCAACAAATCTGAAATTGTAATATTTTTTTCAATATAAAACGATGCAAATTTACGTTCATCTTTTTCTCCGTCATTTCCTGATTCCAAAAACATATAAATATTTGATATTGGCATTAAAAACAAGCTCTGAAAAATAACAAGTATAAAAATTATGATTAAAATTAAATTTTCAAAATCGATTTAAAAACAATGTCATCTTATTTCTTGTCGGTTCCTGATTCCAAAAACATATAGATATGATATGTTTGGATTAAAAACACGCTCAGAAAGTTAAAACGAAGAGAGGTACAGAAAAGCGTGCTATGCAGCACAGCGAAACCACATCCGCGCTGAACAGGCTCGTCAGTTTCACTCCGTTATGCACAAGCGGCGGACTACGGTCATTGTGAAAAAATGCAGTGCGTTCAGTTTCATTCTGTGAGTTTCACAGCTTGACTAAATATAGTAATTTCGCCTTACGCGACTTGTTTTTAATACAATGGTAAGAATACGCGTTTTTCTGCGCTTTTCAAAACCGTTATGGGCGTTTCTAAAGATGATGATGATCTAATGTCTTCATGCATACGTTTGTTCTGAAAATAGTTCAACAAAGCTTCGCCTTTTTGCGCATTGTGATTCTTAATGGGAAGATGTCAGTGTATGATGTGTTTCTGTCTGCATGAACATGTCTGTTTTTAATATAATGGCCGGGCCGGAACTAGTGTAAAAAGAACAAGTCGCGTAAGGCGAAATTACTACATTTAGTCAAGCTGTGGAACTCACAGCATGAAACTGAACGCACTGCATTTTTTCACAATGACCGTAGTCCGCCGCTTGTGCAAAACGGAGTGAAACTGACGAGCCTGTTCAGCGCGGTAGTGGTTTCGCTGTGCTGCATAGCACGCTTTTCTGTACCTCTCTTCGTTTGAACTTTCTGAACGTGTTTTTAATCCAAACATATCATATTTATATGTTTTTGGAATCAGAAACCGACAAGGAATAAGATGAAATTGTTTTTAAATCGATTTCGGAAATTGGGTATGTGTTTCTAATTTGAAACGTCTATACGCGACTTGCGCATTTATCATTTTAATGTATGAACAGAAGGAACGATCAATCTATTATTGTATGTGTTTGTTTGTTTGTTTGTGTGTTTGTTTGTTTGTTTGTGTATTTGTTTGTTTGTGTGTTTGTTTATTTGTTTGAGTGTTTGTTTGTTTGTGTGTGTGTGTTTGTTTATTTGTTTGATTGTTTGTTTAATTGTTTGACTGCATGCTTGCTTACATTCTGTTTGCTTGTCTGATGTATCGATTGTTTGTTTGTTTGTTTGTTTGATTGTTTGACTGCTTGCTTGCTTACATGCTGTTTGCTTGTCTGATTTATCGATTGTTTGTTTGATTGTTTGTTTGATTGTTTGACTGCATGCTTGCTTAAATGCTGTTTGCTTGTCTGATTTATCGATTGTTTGTGTGTTTGTTTGTTTGTGTGTTTGTTTGTTTGTTTGTGAATTTGTTTGTCTGTGTGTTTGTTTATTTGTTTGAGTGTTTGTTTGTTTGTTTGTTTGGTTGGTTGGTTATTTTTTTAGTCATTGAGATTTCAGATGTCAATAACCACATCTGTCTAGTGGCTGACTTTCATGTCAAAAGCGCACACTATCAATTAGGATGTAAATGGTTTTCTAACAACTATTATTTCAACATCAAATAATAAGGCCCTGAGCTAAAAATAGTATTATGCTACAACAATCTTCTTAAAACTGTGTTTGCTTTCCCTGTCTGTAAGTTAGTGAAATATTAACAACGGACAGCATATCGCCCCTCAGAAAACTTACCCATTGTTGGTGTAACCAGTCTTCTGCAACAGATTCTTGCTGTGGACAAAGCCAGCCCCTCGAGTTCCCCCTTCCCAGTAGGTGGTCTTGGCTCCACGTAGAGGGAGGTTATTTGCACCGTCAAACGTCGGTCCGCCATTCTATACAATGTCAGAAAGCAAATGCAGACAAGTTTGATTCCATTTCTGCACGTACGAGGGCTGTTCTGGAAGTCCTTAGAATCTCATATTAGCGCACAGCTCACCGTTAATTTGGCCACGCCATTTTCTTGAAGGATCCTTCCTGAACTGCGACACACTTTAACATGCTGTAGACATACTTTTTAGACATGTCGGCGCGCGAGTTTTTGCCGATACCCTCAATGACCCTCGTTTACTCTCGGACAGCAGCATCACGGCTCTCCTAACGGTTTCCTCTGAAATTCTTTCTTTAAATGTAAAAACAGGAAAACGTCGAAAGGGGCCAATTCAGCAAAATATAGTGAACGGAACATCAGGCAAACATCCTAATCTGTTAGTAAATTCGACTTATTTGGAAGCTGTGTAAAACGGGACATTGCAATGGAGTAGCATCAACCCTCAAGTACCCGTGTTTGGCGCCAAGCTTTAAACACCACAGGCAGGCAATGATGTATGTACTGTTCCAAGGTAACCATACGCTGCTCCCTTTTTATACTGTTGGCGATGTTTCCTTATTTTCAAACAAATGGGACCGAGATCACCAATGGTTGATAGGGGTGGAGCCGTTTAGGAACATCCAAACGGCTGATCGATGTGTTGCCCGGGGTCAAATTGATAGACCCAAGTCCCCATCGCTTGTTACAACCTTCACACATTCCTTACACTCTCTGTAGTCACAATTGGAGAATATGTGTATGCACATTTCGAGACATACCCCCTTCTGTACACCAGAGAGATCACGTGTGTATCCTACCTCTTCAACTTTTCAACGGCAGCAACATTTGTTGCAGTAACAGCATTCAACTGTCGGTCTGGGCGGGTGTCATCTTTGAAGACGTGTCTACCCGATTTAAATCGGGACTGGGTGGCCGAGTGGTAACGCACTTGCGCTCGGAATCGAGAGGTTGCGTGTTCGACCCTGGGTCAGGCCGCTATTTTCTCCCCCCTTTCCTAACCTAGATGGTGGGTTCAAGTGCTAGTCTTTCGGATGAGACGAAAAACCGAGGTCCCTTCGTGTACACTACATTGGGGTGTGCACGTTAAAGATCCCACGATTGACAAAAGGGTCTTTTCTGGCAAAATTGTATAGGCATAGATAAAAATGTCCACCAAAATGCCCGTGTGACTTGGAATAATAGGCCGTGAAAAGTAGGATATGCGCCGAAATGGCTGCGATCTGCTGGCCGATGTGAATGCGTGCTGTGTTGTGTAAAAAATGTCCATCTCACACGGCATAAATAAATCCCTGCGCCTTGAATCAACATTGAAAAAAATACAAATAAATCCCTGCGCTTAGAACTGTACCCACGGAATACGGGCGATATAAGCCTCATATTGATTGATTGAAATTCATTGTACCAATTGTAAGTTCTCGTTTTGGAAGGAGCGTTCTTCCCTCAAAATACCCACACTATGCAGTAGGTGTGAGAAACATAACAATCCTTTCAGAGATGTGTATACATCATTGCTGTAAACTCCCTTTTTTGAGCTCCAGACAGGCAAGTAAACATAGACGGGTAGCGTTCTCTGAGAGCTGTTTTCTTTGCAGAGGAAACTTTGAGATGCATGAACATTTGTGGCATCGCCAATGAAAGATTGCAGTATGCCTACGTCATTGTAAATATCATGAGGCATTGCCAGGAGCTTGGAGTCTAAGGACTTCCAGAACACCCTACGTACTCCTCTCCCGCACAGTTGGCATGATTGTTGAACGTGTTCGCTGGTTATGTGTGTATATATTGTGTGTGTAGCATATATGAATATTGTGTGAACAGTACATGTGGTGATTTTGGTCCGTATGGTTAATTGTTTTATGTAGGTTGTGCATTTAATTGTTCTATTCTGTATATGTTCTTTTTTAAAGGGCCTATAGCCATAGGTTAGGCACTTAAAATTGTCCAGTTATTATTAGTATCATTAACTATAGTTTGATAGTGGTCTGACACCACACGAAAAAAAAAAAATAACAATCCCACATTATTGCGACAATCTTCGTACCCCAATATTAAAGTTCTGTATGTGTCATTTCATGCAAACGTGTAATGCCGTTAAAGGCACTTACATTGGCTATCTAGCACGGTTTTTCAAATACATATGTGTTTAACGGGGGTTACGTGACCACCGCCCATATGAGGGTATACAAAAAACGACGACACAAACGTAAGGCACATGTTTACGTTAAAAAAGGCGACTGCAATTCATGATGGAGAGATACAGATAACTGGCAACTCGGTAACTTTTAAATATTTATTTTATTTTTATTTATTTACGAGGATTTATATCGCGCACGTATCTCACCACACAAGGCGACTCAAGGCGCATGTTGTGTGAGATGGAATTTTTTACACAATATATCACGCATTCACATCGGCCAGTAGATCGACTGCCTTTAGGCGCTGCATCCACCTTTCACGGCCTATTATTCCAGGTCACACGGGTATGGGGACGAAGGTAAATTAAGTATTTATCCAGAACATGTTATTTTGAATGATTGTCGTTCGAATGTGTTTTGTTACACCAGGGCTTAGGTTCCCGAAGCGAAACTGGCTGCGCAGCCGCGGCATCTAATTGATTGACGACAGTGAAAGTTGCTGTGATGTCCACCAATCAGACTACGCGGCTTGTTCCAACCCAGTTTCGCTTAGTGCACTTCAGCTCTGAGGTGCACGAACCAAAAGTGGATGCCACCCAACCAGGAGAGAACAAACCGCGGAATCTGATTCGTTGAAGTCACAACAAATTTCAGTTTCAACAAATCCAATACCGCGGCTGGCTTCCACCCGTTTATTATAGTACCTGTCTCGTGTACCTTCAAATCAAATCAAATCAAATCAAATCAAATCAAATTAACTTTATTATCTCACATGGAGAAATTGCAGTGGTGGTACATATAACTTAAAGACAAACAAAGGACTACAACATTAATATTATTATATTTAAATATTATATTTGAATATCTGTGCAATAAATAAACATTGTTCTCAACTAAAACACATGTCTGCATACACATATGTCGCTGTTAAGATTTAAAACAGGTAGGTAAAATAGTCATACCAAAAAACAAAAAAAACAAAAAAAAATGCCCAAGAGTCTACTCACGTCAGTAGTAAAGATGAGGAACATGTTGTCAGTCAGGCCGGCCTTTTCCAGAGCATCCGTCACGTTTTTCACAGCCTCGTCCAACATCGACACCATACCTGATTTCATAGATTGTTTTTAATCCAAATATAACATATTTATATGTTTTTGGAATCAGAAAAATGATGGAAAATAAGATGAACGTAAATTTGGATCGTTTTATAAAAACATTTTTTGTTTTACAATTTTCAGATTTGTAATGACCAAAGTCATACATTAATTTTTAAGCCACCAAACTGAAATCCAATACCGAAGTCCGGCCTTTGTCGAAGATTGCTTCCCAAAATTCCAATCAATTTGATTGAAAAATGAGGGTGTGACAGTGCCGCCTCAACTTTTACAAAAAGCCGGATATGACGTCATCAAAGACATTTATCGAGAAAGAGAAAAAAACGTCCAGGGATATCATTCCCAGGAACTCTCATGTCAAATGTCATAAAGATCGGTCCAGTAGTTGAGTCTGAATCGCTCTACACACACACACACACACACAGACACACACATACACACACACACACACACACACACGCACATACACCACGACCCTCGTCTCGATTCACACCTCTATGTTAAGACATTTAGTCAAAACTTGACTAAATGTAATAAAAAAAAACCTAGCATTTAAGCCAGCAATTAATAACAACATCAAGCAACACAGGGCTTAACCTAGAGTATATATGAGGGCGGGGCTTCCAAAATGACGCAAGTATACAAGGGCTGGCCAAAAAAAAAGTATTCTGGACAAAACAAAGCATTACATTGGGGGTACCGGGGTGAGGGAGGGGTTTCCGATATCTAGGACCCTCACCCCCTCCCCCCCCTCTATTATCAGATCCAGTACTGCATCAACAGCATTGAAACGAACAAAATAGTCTTGAGCTTGAGCTTGTTGTTGATCCCTAACATGTATTATGTTGAACTATCTATGAATTGTTGAATAAACACTGTTTAAACCAACAAACTAGTCTCTTCAGTTTCAAAACATTTACAGGGGATATGTAATACCAACGTCACTCACCGCAGTAGATCCTACGATGGTCATCATGGATGGAGCTGTACATATTCTCAAATCTGGCTGGGACCTGAGGAAAATTAAAATGAGTTGAGCAGTTGCAGAGAGAGAGAGAGAGAGAGAGAGAGAGAGAGAGAGAGAGAGAGAGAGAGAGAGAGAGAGAGAGAGAGACAGAGAGAGACAGAGAGAGACAGAGACAGAGAGAAAGATAGGGAGAGAGAGACAGAGACAGACAGAGAGACAGAGACAGACTGACAGAGACATGGACAGAGAGACAGACAGACAGAGAGAGCGACAGAGAGAGACAGAGAGAGACAGAGAGACAGAGAGACAGGGAGAGACAGAGACAGATATATAACATTGTTCCACAATTACTGTTTTACTACTTGAAATGGATCATTGTCTTTGATTCATCTACAACTACTTTTAGCTATTGTATGTATACATTTTGAGTAAAAAAAAAAAGAGTATCTAGTAAGACATATAAATACAATGAATGTTAATTCTTTAAACACATAAGTAAGGAGCTTAACATAAGGTCTGTAACTAAAGCATCACTATCAGTGTTCACATTAACCTGAACATGTATCCATGCAAACGCATGACCAAGTCTTAGATGGTGATTCAAACTGTTCACGCAAGATGGACAGTGCCTCTCATGTTGTGATTGTTGATGCAAATGTCGCTGTGACAAGGTGTACCTCATGCGGGACGTGCACCAGGTGGAAGGGCAGGTAGAGGAACAGCGGCTCCTCGGGGTTGTGCTTCTCGATGATGTCAAGCGCGTGGTCCACGAACAGGTACTGAAACCATCATATAAGACGTTCTGTTGCACTCAACTTAAAATTTGGGGGCCCAGTAGGTCAGTTGGTAGAGCACTGTACTTGTGATCGGAAGGTCGCTGGTTCGCATTCGGGCCGGGACGGACACGGGTCGACTTTATGTGCCGACCCAGAGACGGAAGCCATGTCCCACCCCCTTGTCACCACAATGGCACGTAAAAGACCTCGGTCATTCTGTCATAAGTGCTGATGCCATCTAAACACGCATACACTTGTGTATATCGTCAAAAGCCATGAGGGCGTAAAACTCGAATCATATAACCCATATCATGTCCTTAAGAGGCGAAATAGTTAGCCTGTATAACATAAAGCCTCTTTCCTTTTTTTTCAACTTCAAACTTTTATTCACAGAAACCCTGAATTAATTAATTAAGGATTCAATGTAAAACAACATATCGACGCTTCAGAACGAGGTAGTTGGTACAGAGCCTGTCTGGGACGAGGTAGTTGGTACAGAGCCTGTCTGGGACGACAACCTAAGGGACCGACCACAAGCGGTCGCAGTTGAGATCGTATAAGGGAAGTAACTCACATCAGCGTATGTTTGTGTAGGATCCAATGCTACAGACTTATTGGCCCTGAAGTCGTAGCCATCCACTGCACACATAAAAAAAAACTGCGTGTTAACTAAACATACAAAGAAGTATAACACACAACAAAAGAATTGAGAAAAAGGAAGACAGGACAAGCACACAAGGCACTTATGTCCAGTTATTATTTAAGTTATTGAGACATCCCAGTGCACTAAGGGATTTATAGAGCAAATCGAGAAAATTCATTATTGAACGAAGCGCATAGCGCTGAGTTCAATAATTATTTTCGAGATTTGCTCTATAAATCCCTTAGTGCACTGGGATTGTTTCAATAACGATATTGTCAGTACCGCCATAGAAAAAAGAAGATTCCAAACGCACATTTTGCTACGCGCATTTGAATAGGCATAACTGTGTGGTTAGGTCGTCAGTGTACAGTAAGATCTACTTTTGTGTGGGGTGTCTCAAGTGTGTCGTGCTTTCGTCACACGCATTTTAATTTATGTTGGTAAATTCCAGTGTAGCGTTAAGCTGAACAGTGATGATCTTTCAGAGAGACCTCATTTGAACTCGGAGAAAGGACTGTACTCTTCGTTATTTGCGATTCGAAACCTCCAGTCGAGGTTCGACGGATTGACTGTGCGGAGTGACTCCCCTTGAATTGACTCGAAGTCGAAGGACTCGACGGTTGCACATTTTCAAAATAAATGTGGCATATTTCTCGTGTTGTATCTTCACTCATCGGGGAGTCTGATACTAAATATGAACGGTAAGAATGCTCTGAACCCTACATGTTTTATATCCCCATCGTTTTTTAGTTCACATTTGCCCAACATGTTAATTTGCTGAGCGGGGTTTATGTCGTCTGCTACTGTGCTAGGCAAGAGCAATCGAACCACTGCAGTCTGCACTGACTGAGTCTGCACGCATGAGGTAATAAGTCTTATATATATGGTAAGAACGTTCTGAACCCTACACGTTTTCGATTACGATTGTTCTTGCCTTGAAATAATAATTCGGAAACCATTCATTTACTGAACTGATGCAGTCGTATTTCAGTGTACATAGTCTGCTACGTATGACAGAGTCGATCGAGTCAGTCTTCCAAACTGGTCTGCCAATGGTACGTTATCGGAATAACACTTGTGTTTTCTGTTAGCCGCTGGGAATTGTATACTAACTCATCATTTGGTAATGTGGATGATAAGCTACATGCCACTAACACGGCATATGAGAAGAATCTATGCAAGTCGGCGAAAATTAGATGAAACACAGCGGCTTCTATTTTAGATCAGTAGCACTGTGGCACAGGCACATGCAATCTGTCAGAAAAAAACAAAACACTTCTGCTTTAATTGAGAAGCAGGGAATTTATGGTCATTTGGTATTGTGGAGAATATAAGCTACATGTCATTAATTAATTCTGAGGATAAGAGCACAGTCTCGCTTAGGCAAAGGGCGGAAGAATACGCTCTGTGGAAAAGTTAGCGCACTCCAAGAGTGCGCTAACAGTTTTAGCGCATCGCCATTAGCCAATCAACTGGTTCACATCAGTCATGTGACACCAGTACTTACTGACAATTATTATTATTATTATTATTATTATTATTATTATTATTTAAGTTATTGAGACATCCCAGTGCACTAAGGGATTTATAGAGCAAATCGAGAAAATTCATTATTGAACGAAGCGCATAGCGCTGAGTTCAATAATTATTTTCGAGATTTGCTCTATAAATCCCTTAGTGCACTGGGATTGTTTCAATAACGATATTGTCAGTACCGCCATAGAAAAAAGAAGATTCCAAACGCACATTTTGCTACGCGCATTTGAAAAGGCATAACTGTGTGGTTAGGTTGTCAGTGTACAGTAAGATCTACTTTTGTGTGGGGTGTCTCAAGTGTGTCGTGCTTTCGTCACACGCATTTTAATTTCTGTTGGTAAATTCCAGTGTAGCGTTAAGCTGAACAGAGAGACCTCATTTGAACTCGGAGAAAGGACTGTACTCTTCGTTATTTGCGATTCGAAACCTCCAGTCGAGGTTCGACGGATTGACTGTGCGGAGTGACTCCCCTTGAATTGACTCGAAGTCGAAGGACTCGGCGGTTGCACATTTTCAAAATAAATGTGGCATATTTCTCGTGTTGTATCTTCACTCATCGGGGAGTCTGATACTAAATATGAACGGGCATTTGAATAGGCATAACTGTGTGGTCAGGTCGTGTACAGTAAAGATCTACTTTAGTGTGGGGTGTCTCAAGCGACAAGTGTGACGTGCTTTCGTCACACGCATTTTAATTTCTGTTGGTAAATTTCAGTGTAGCGTTAATCTGAACAGTGATGATCTTTCAGAGAGACCTCATTTGAACTCGCAGAAAGGACTGTGCTCTTCATTATTTACGATTCGAAACCTCCAGTCGAGCTTCGACGGATTGACTGTGCGGAGTGACTCCCCTTGAAATGACTCGAAGAGGGACTCGACGGTTCGCACATTTTCAAAACAAATGTGGTATATTTCTCGTGTTGTATCTTCACTCATCGGAGAGTCTGATACTAAATATGAACGGTAAGAATGCTCTGAACCCTACACGTATTATACCTCATCGTTTTTTCGTTCACATTTGCCCAACATGTTCATTTGCTGTTTTCGATTACGATTGTTCTAGCCTTGAAATAATAATTCGGAAACCATTCATTTACTGAACTGATGTAGTCGTATTTCTGTGTAGTCTGCTACAGAGTCGATCGAGTCAGTCTTCCAAACTGGTCTAGCTGGTACGTTATCAGAATAACATTTGTGTTTTCTGTTAGCCGATGGGAATTGTATACTAACTCATCATTTGGTAATGTGGATGATAAACTACATGCCACTAACACGGCATATGAGAAGAATCTATGCAAGTCGGCGAAAATTAGATGAAACACAGCGGCTTCTATTTTTAGATCACTGGCACTGGAACAGGCACATGCAATCTGTCAGAAAAAAACAACACTTCTGCTTGAATTGAGAAGCAGGGAATTTATGGTCATAAAAAACAACACTTCTGCTTTAATTGAGAAGCAGGGAATTTATGGTCATTTGGTATTGTGGAGAATATAAGCTACATGTCATTAATTAATTCTGAGGATGAGAGCACAGTCTCGCTTAGGCAAAGGGCGGAAGAATACGCTCTGTGGAAAAGTTAGCGCACTCCAAGAGTGCGCTAACAGTTTTAGCGCATCGCCATTAGCCAATCAACTGGTTCACATCAGTCATGTGACACCAGTACTTACTGACAATTATTATTATTATACATACATCTGGTGTGATTATAGTAGAACTCCATGCCGCTGTAGTAGCCAAAGAAACTCTCGAAGCCTCGCTCTGTGGGTGTGTACTTCCAGTTGCACATTCCGAGATGCCACCTGCGTGCATTACGAAACATTGGAACCAGAATTTTCAACTGTATAACGTCCCGCTCATAAGACAATTGCCTATGTAATTTTTTACTGTTTTGAGAAAAACGCAAAACCTTTTTTTTTAATTTCTGAACAATCTGCATATCTCATTTTCGTTATAAGTTGCAAATAGCCTATCTTGAGCTGTTGCATCCGAATAAACGAGAGATAAAGAGCTGACAGCAACTGCAACACAACCCCCCAAAAGCGTGTGCATTCCTTCGCAGTTTCCAAACAAGTCTTCCTGTATCAAACACAACAACTGCCTAACTCAAAAAACGTGATCGGCAAGTTTGCATACGTTACCGTGGCAATTGTTTCTGATGGTCTGAGAGTTTGTACTCTCTAACACATGATAGATACCCTTCCAGTAGCTTCCTCTGTAGTCTCACTTCAGAAATGCCTAACACTGAGTTAAGTATTTGTCTTATGAGTGTGACGATAACATACTTTTGGGCGATACAATAGTGCCGACATTATGCTGTCAGGAACCAGGTCTGGTTTTTTTCAATCACATGTTATTAGACTAATTTGATAAAGGACACATTTATATCTGATCAATTTGCACGTGTTACTATATATTGGTATGGCAGCCTGTTGAGTAAAATGACAAGTTAGTTATGGCGAACTTTCGGAACATCTGAAAATGAAACTTTTTGATCTCACATTTTGAAAAAATGCATAAACGGAACGTTGGTGCGTTCACATTTCTGAGCGTGTGTGCGGGTGTGCATGCAGGCATGCGCGTGTGTGTGCGTGTGTGTGGGTGTGCGTATGTATGTGTGTGTGTGTGTGTGGGTGTGTGTGTCTGTGGGTGTGTGTGTGTGTGTGTGTGTGTGTGTGTGTGTGTGTGTGTGTGTGTGTGTGTGTGTGTGTGTAAAAAAAAAACCATAACGGCTTATTGTCATTGACTGCTATCATACAAAATAACACAAACAAACGTTGATAAGGGATGCAACCACTGCGTATTGCCCGTTGGATCGCAGCAAGCTGATTGCCTCCCCTGAAGACCATTTCTAATTTGCTGTTATAGCTGTTATACATAATGCCTTGTAAGTTATATGGTTAACGTTATTATTTCAATAACATCTTAAGTCAGTACAGAGGTTATCTTGAGTATAAAAATAATGTTGGTGTTGTGCTTTTTGTTGCTGTGTATGACTCATTAAATCATTACTTTTAGATTGTTAGTTCACGGCACATACTTTCCAACAATGTGCGTTCGATATCCTTGTTTCCTGAGCATTTGAGGTAGGGTTGTAAAGTGTGCTGGTAGGTATCTAGGTTCTCCCGCTGCTATCACTTTATGCTGAAAACACACACACACACACACACACACACACACACACACACACACACACACACACATACACACACACACACACACACGCACGCACGCACGCACACACACACATACGCACACACGCACGCACGCACGCACGCACACATACACACACACACACACACACACACACACACACACACACACACCCACCCACACACATATACCCCCCCCCACACACACACACACATATATATATATATACCCACACACACACATTTAACCATGTATAGAACGACTATTAGGAACGTAACATAGGACAGTCCCTAATTACTTCAGACAGACAGAACATGATTCAAGCAGTTCTATACATGTTGATTAATTATGAAATAATGAGTTTCAGATGTTATATTAGGGTTATTTTCTTTTAAATTATGTTGTGTCCTCATGCGTTTTGTGTGTGTGTTATAACAAAAACAATATGTTGCGTTACACATATATAACTCCCCTTACCTGAAGTCCAGTGCGGTAAGGAAAGTAACCAGTCATGAAGGATGCCCTGGACCTGCAACGGGAGGGCAGGCAGTCAGGCAGTTAGTCGTGTGCAGAGTACTTCTATGACACGTACGATGCTTCGACTATACAACATGTTTTGAACGGCCACATTTCCCCATAACACAATATTTAAAACAAAAACAAATATTGTATGTATAAGCAAGTGCATCAGCTCTTTTCACCTTTGCACTGTGCTTGCGCTCTTTACTCGTAGCATACTGGACATACTGTGTTTTTTTGTCAAGGAATGTCACAACATTGCTGCTCTCAAGCAGCTGATTTTCAGCAAACTAAAATAGCAGACAAATACCCAATACAGTTTGGTTTGAAACATATCACTTTATTGTTTCAGACACGCAACAGATGCAACATATTAATGATTCTATGGCAAATGACGGTTGTATTTATTTCTTGAAGTAGATTACTCCCCCACCGCCCATCGATTGGAAATTCGGGTTGCTTCCTCCCAGTGGAAAGCTAGCAGCAACAGAGTCTCACTACCCAGGTGTGTGGTGGTTGAGGTGTAATCAGCCACTTGCACTTATGGCAGAATGACCGAGGTCTTTTACGTGCCACAGTGGTGACACCGGGAGGGAACATGGATACTGTCTCTGCGTCTGCACATAAAGTTGACCTGTGTCCATCCCGGATTCGAACCTGCATACATAGGATCACAAGTCCAGTGCCCTACCAACTGACCTACCGGGCCCCGGAACTATTACTCATTATTACCAATTCAGTGCCCCATATGTCTTTTTGACCAATCAGGACGGATTCTAGGTGACCCTCTAAATGTTATAACGTTCAGGCAGGGACCCTTTTTGTTTATTAAGCTAAAAATGACAAAGTAAAAATTTAAATCAGCAATATCAGTGTGATTTATTCTAAAGAATGACACTTCAAATGCTGTCAGATAATACTCTCTTTATCTAAAAAATACCGAAAAGCGAGTTTTGTCGGTGGGTGCTTTACGGAACAGCGAGGCACCGCCCATCCTCTGAGTGTGCAATGCCGACTCGCTCACTTGAAATTTAAATTATCAAAGTTCGGAAAATCAAATGAAAATGGGTCATTCGCTTTACGTCAAATGTATCGTTACGTCATTTCCCATCCGTCTGGAGTCGGTTTCTAAATCTGTTGCTCTCTGTAAGTGCGGCTTCTTTGGTAATTCTGACTATAGTATAGGGACAACGCGAACACAGATGGGTTTTTTGTTGTTGTCTTGTTTTATTTCCTTCTTTCGTTGATCTGCGTCCGGTGAAAACTGCACAAAAAAGGGAACGTAAACAGAGAGCAAACAATAAAACAAACGAGAACGATGGAGCAAGAAGGAGAGAAAACCAGAAAGCGAAGCAGAAATGAGAAAGACAGAAACACTGAACAGAGAAAGAAGGAGACAGAATTAGAGAACAACAGACAGTGAACACCAGAGGATACAGAGACAAAAACAGGTGCTAAGAAAAGATAAAGAGCAAAGGTACATGCAAATCTTTATAAAGAAACAGACAGGAAATCAACACTATTTGGCGTCGGAAAAAACACACAAAAAAGCGGCTGAGGGCGAAACGAATATGACGACTAAAAACGTGACGTTTTATAATGACGTAAAAACTGGACTGACGACACGCTGACTTTGTACCACAATCACGCAAAAGGAAATGATATTCACGCGAACATACACAATGAAATGAAAGTACAGTAATGAAATAACTGGGGACAGAACAAAGAACAAACAAGGGTGGAAACTATAGGGGCTCACAAGTTAAAAGTCACTAAAGGGAAGGACAAAGCTATCTCTCTGTGCACTGAGAGAACAACAAGGCTTAATTGGGGAAGATGCGGGAAGTAGGGGAATCAGCAGGTAAAACGACAAGAGCCGGTGAAAGGTGACTACTTGACAAACGATTTAACAGCTCAAACGGTGGTCTACGGACTATATATTAAGACACACAGAAACAAAGAGAATCGTAAATAAAGTGAAAGAAAACCAGCCCTCACACAGGGGCAAGAACACTCTCTGTTCAACAAGAACACTCTCTGTTCAACAAGAACACTCTCTGTTCAACAAGAACACTCTCTGTTCAACAAGAACACTCTCTGTTCAACAAGAACACTCTCTTTTCAACAAGAAAAAGCGAAGCAACCGAAACGCATGTTCAACATGGTTTGTTGTGTGTCAAACGCATTTGACCTGTGAATATTCATCACGTAAGGTGTGTTACTCTGATTGGCTGACCCAGGTCACGAGAATTATTTGACTGACAGGCATAATCAGGTAGGAGCGCTCCAGTTCCCATTGCGGCTGTTCTGTCTAATTCGCGCTGTCGCTTCGATATTTCTTTTGGTCGAATTAAACGGTAAAAAACCCGTTATTTCTAATATGCTGACGGTTAGCAAATGATAACAGACATGCCTCACAAACGATATCAGCATTCGCCTAAAAGGCTCATGCTTGATATTTTGTTTCTCGACATGTCTGTTATCATTTGCTCACAGTCAGCATAATTATTAGAAATAACTCCTATTACAGAACGGAATGCACAACCGATAGAGGTGATAAAATCGACAAGATATAATTATCAGTTAGCTCAAGCACATATATCAATAAATTGGTTATGATAACTATATGATTAACCTTGATACTAAATGGGCTCTACTTGAAAAAAAATAGATTGTGTCCGGCGCGTCGCTGATTTCGTTCAATTGTACGAGGCTAATTTTATGCATGGGAGATACACACAAAATACAAAAAGGAAGGAGGCGTCTGAAAGTACACATATGAACGAATTAATCAACCGACAACAAACACATTTATATCACTACCACCACAACTGTCAACAACATCAACGAATCAATTTGATATATCGATGTCATCGTGAACTGTTGGCGTACCGGTAAATCGATTGTTGACGAGTTTGATGTTGATCATATTTAGACTAAGTAAATCATTCTCCATTAACAAAATATTCTCTTCAATACGATTGGCAAAGCACGAATAAACATTCTTTTATATTTTTTTTATCCAAACCACGAAAACTATGAACACCATTTCATAATAACAATAGTAGTAATAATGGACACTTATTAATCGCCCCTTCTCACTAGAGCTTACGGCGATGTACGATAGCAACAGCGTGCACACACAATACGCAGTGTTGTCCTTCTCCTGAAATGTTATTTAAAACGAGTTACGCCAAAATTCCACGACGACGTAGATAGTGGACTTTTTTTATCGATGAAGTTTATAAATAAATAAAAAATCCAAGGTCATTTGAAAGAATAGTTTCCCAAGTTCAAGGGAGTAATATTGTCGTAGAAGGGGGATGCTATCGGGGATGCTGTGGTAGAAACCTGCTTTTTACATTTAGTCAAGTTTTGACTAAAAATGTTTTAACATAGAGGGGGTAATCGAGACGAGGGTCGTGGTGTATGTGCGTGTGTGTGTGTGTGTGTGTGTGTGTGTGTGTGTGTGTGTGTGTGTGTGTGTGTGTGTGTGTGTGTGTGTGTGTCTGTGTCTGTGTCTGTGTCTGTGTCTGTGTGCAGAGCGATTTAGACTAAACTACTGGACCGATATTTATGAAATTTGACATGAGTGTTCCTGGGTACGACATATCCGAACATTTTTTTCTTTCTTCCGATAAATGTCTTTGATGACGTCATATTCGGCTTTTCGTGAAAGTTGAGGCGGCACTGTCACGCTCTCATTTTTCAGCTTGAAATTTTGGTCAAGTAATCTTCGATGAAACCCGGACTTCGGTATTGCATTTCAGCTTGGTGGCTTAAAAATTAATTAATGACTTTGGTCATTAAAAATCTGAAAATTATAAAAAAAAAAAAATTTTTTATAAAACGATCTAAATTTACGTTTATCTTATTCTCTATCATTTTTTGATTCCAAAAACATATGAATATGTTATATTTGGATTAAAAACAAGCTCTGAAAATTAAAAATATAAAAATTATTTTCAAAATTAAATTGTCCAAATCAATTTAAAAACACTTTCATCTCATTCCTTGTCGGTTCCTGATTCCAAAAACATATAGATATGATATGTTTGGATTAAAAACACGCTCAGAAAGTTAAAACGAAGAGAGGTACAGAAAAGCGTGCTATCCTTCTCAGCGCAACTACTAAACCGCTCTTCTTGTCAATTTCACTGCCTTTGCCATGAGCATGAGCGGTGGACTGACGATGCTACGAGTATACGGTCTTGCTGCGTTGCATTGCGTTCAGTTTCATTCTGTGAGTTCGACAGCTACTTGACTAAATGTTGTATTTTCGCCTTACGCGACTTGTTACATTTAGTCAAGTTTTGACTAAATGTTACAACATAGAGGGGGGAATCGAGACGAGGGTCGTGGTGTATATGTGTCTGTGTGTGCGTGTGTGTGTGAAGAGCGATTTAGAGTAAACTACTGGACTGATCTTTATGAAATTTTACATGAAAGTTTATGGGTATGATATCCCCAGACTATGTTTTCATTTTTTGGGAAAAATGTCTTTGATGACGTCATATCCGGCTTTTTGTAAAAGTTGAGGGGGCACTGTCACACTCTCATTTTTCAATAACATTGATTGAAAATTTGGCCAAGCAATTTTCGACGAAGGCCGGACTTTGGTATTGCATTTCAGCTTGGAGGCTTACAAATTAATTAATGACTTTGGTCATTAAAAATCTGAAAATTGTAATTAAAATTAGTTTTTTTATAAAACGATCTAAAATTACGTTCATCTTATTTTTCATTATTTTCTGATTCCAAAAACATATAAATATGTTATATTCGGATTAAAAACAAGCTCTGAAAATTAAAAATATAAAAATTATGAAATTAAATTTTTGAAATTGATTTAAAAAACAATGTCACCTTATTCCTTGTCGATTCCTGATTCCAAAAACACATACATATGATATGTTTGGATTAAAAACACGCTCAGAAAGTTAAAACGAAGAGAGGTACAGAAAAGCGTGCTATGCAGCTCAGCGCAACCACTACCGCGCTAAACAGGCTCGTCAATTTTACTGCCTTTTGCACGAGCGGCGGACTACGGTCATTGTGAAAAAATGCAGTGCGTTCAGTTTCATTCTGTGAGTTCCACAGCTTGATTAAATGTTGTATTTTCGCCTTACGCGACTTGTTTTCTTCTCTTTTTGTGGATTTGTATTTAATTTTTAAAAAAACATGTATAGGCTTTACATTACAGTACATCACATAGACAAGGGGACAATTACAACACTCAGGGGGTGGTCATGGCTTAGTGGTCGCAGTATCACAAATCTATACATACATATAAATAAAAGAGAGTGTCTGTCTGTGTTAGGAAACACTACCGTTGCTGAGCTTTGGTTCAGTTTTGTGTGTTGCATGTAGTTGACTTATTTGTACTTTGTGGGAAAGTACCGATATTATATTTTGTAAACACAATATTTATGCTTGGACGAGAATGCAGGTGAACTTTCTAGTCCTGTCAAAACAAGTTGTTTACCATGCTGTTTTAGTCGTGAGTTCGTGGCGTTCGTTCGGATTAAGTGTGTCGGCGCTTTTGATATACGTCACAGAGAATGTCGCTAGTTTAGTCCATGCACGGCTCGTATAATGTAGTTGTTTCATGTTCGGTCTGGAATATTCTCGAGATTGAGTATTTACTATATATGCCAGCGCGATTTGTATGTAAAAAAAGCTTCTATTTGAGTTCTGCTACGTTGTGCAGTTGTATGTATTGAATGCTGAATAAATCCTCGAACTCAATTTGACGAGTTGTTTTCTGTTGCTGCGAAGACGGGCGACGTAGAATAAAAGAACACAACTATACGACGTTTGAGAACTTGTGGCAAACTCAAGTGCCGTGTAACAGTCTGTCTGTGTGTGTGTGTGCGTGTCTGTCTGTCTGTGGTCGCCATACCTCAGAGATGGCAAAAGATAAGCACAAGATATTTTGCATGCACACTGCCCTGGACCCACAAATGTGCACCTGGGTTTTAGTTTCTCCAGACATTGTTTCCTTCCTCGGATAATTACCCTCCCCATCTATCAATACAGTCTATATAGTGCAAGGGAGGTAAGTCATGCTTTGTCACCCACGGAAGGGAGGTAACTCTCATCAAACCAGTATACCGTGTCATTCTTAAGGGTTACCCCCCGCCCGCTATCATCCCGCCGCCCCCCCCCCCCCCCCCCCCCGTAGTTACCGTCTGATCGAAGCACGCATACCTCATGAGTGAGCGCGTCATACCTTTTTGAACAGGGGAGAGAACTCTGTAAATTCTCGTGATCTTTCACTGAGGCGATCGTTTCGTAAACATTATTCGCGATGATCTGGAAGGCAGGGAGGGGGAGCAGGGGGCAGGGTTAGTGAGATATATAACAAGACCAATCCTGATGACGCTTTAAAAACATGGTATTCTACATTTCGCGAAGTTTTAGATAAACATGCACCTAAAAGGTCAAGAAGAATTAAGTATTCATATCGGCCAGGGTGGATCACTCCTGAAATTATAGAAGCCCAACATTACCGAGATTATCTATGCCGGATCGACCGCCAATCTGAAGAGTACAAAACACAGAAAGCAAAATGTCAGTATATGACTCGACAGTCAAAAAAGCAGTTCTTCGAAAACATTCTTAAGAAAGGCAAGAGTTCCAAGGAAACATGGAAAGCCATTAATCTTTTAACTAATAAATGTGTAAAGACCACATCATGGAACGAAAACGATATTTCGCCAGATGAAATTAATAATCACTTCTGTTCAGTTGCAAGTAAAGTAATAAAAACTGACAAATCCGATGAAAACAATTTACCCATTTTGCGCAAGTACTGTGACACCAAAATTAAATACGAGGCACAAGTTATACCTTTTTTGTCAGTCTCCAAAGTATGTAATTCTCTAACTCACTTGAAAGAAAGTAGCACAAAGGGAACTGATGAAATAGACAGCAACATTCTTAGATTATCAGCCCCACATATAGCGGAATCACTAACGTATTTTTACAATCTCTGTATTGAAAAAAGTGTTTATCCCAAAGCTTTCAAGGAAGCTAAAGTGATCCCCCTCTTTAAGGCAGGTGATAAAACAGATCCCTCAAATTTTAGACCGATATCCGTTTTACCAGTATTGTCAAAACTACTGGAAAAACATGTCAATGACCATATTATGATATACTTTACATCAAACAATTTGTTTCATGAAACTCAGTCTGGTTTTAGACCTAAACACTCGTGCCATACGGCATTGACATAACTGGTGGACTCTTGGTTATCAAAAATCAACTCTAATAAGTTATGTGGAGCACTGTTTATGGACTTTGCAAAGGCATTTGATGTTATTGATCACGCCCTCCTTTTGCGGAAACGTTCCATTTATAGACTACCACAGCCCACACAGGCTTTTATAGCCTCTTTTTTGTCGGGAAGAACACAAAAAGTTACCTTTAACAGTTCGAGCTCTGAAGCAATGCCAATTTTATATGGGGTCCCACAAGGCTCGGTCCTCGGACCTTTGTTATTTTCTGTCTACATCAATGACTTACCATTACACATATCCTCTGGACAGTGTGATATGCTAGCTGATGATACTACTATTCATACCTCAGGTGATGCTATTACTTCGGTAGTCGACACGCTTCAGAAGTGTGTCGATGATGCTGTAGAATGGACGCATTTAAACCACATGTCTCTCAATCCAGAAAAAACAAAGTATATGCTAATTACTACGCGTCAAAAACGACAAGTCATGTCGGAACCAAAGAAGTGCATTTCTGTTGATAGTCAGCTGATAAACGAGGTTAGTGAACACAACATTTTGGGTGTAACTATTGACAACAATCTAACATGGGGCCCTCATGTAAGTAACTTATGTAAATCTACAGCAAAAAAAGTTCATCAGTCTGCAAAGATTAAACATTTTCTAAATTTTGATGCGCGCAGAACATTTTTTCAAGCGCATGTGCAGTCTGGAATAGACTATGCATCAACCCTTTGGGATTCTGCAAGTGATGCAGCTTTAAGACCCCTAAAATCTTTGCACAGACGCGGAGTAAAAGTTGTTCTGCTGAAAAACAGCACCCTCTCTAATCATGACTACAAAAAAAGCTGAAATTCTTCCACTTTCATCCAGATTAGCGTTTAACAAGGCAAGGTTTATGCATAAAATAGTTCTTGGACATGTACCAGACTATTTAACTAAAAGAATATTATTAACTGAGACTTCATCAAGCCGCACGAAGAAACTAAATGTTCCCCTCCCTAGAATTGACTTGTATAAAACTAGTCTGGCATACTCAGGTCCATTTCTGTGGAATGGTTTACCAGTCTCTCTCAGACAGCCACTTTCTGTTGCCAGTTTTAGAAGACATACTTTTTTGCATATGCTTTCATCGTCGTGTGGCACTTAATGCCTCGATCAGGTACTCCTGTTTGATAAGTACATGAAGATCTACTAGTATAATCATTTCAGTTAAGGTTTTTGTTTTTTTGTTTTTCTCTCTCTCTCTCTGTTTACGTTGTTCTCTTCATGGATTTTGCACATACATTATGATTATGTGTACAATGTGTACATGTGTGTGTGTGTGTGTGTGTGTGTGTGTGTGTGTGTGTGTATGTGTGTGTGCGTGTGTCTGTGTGTGCGTGTGTGTCTGTATGTGCATGTGTGTATGTGTGTGTCTGTGTGCATGTGACCGAGTGTGTTTTAATGTATACCATTACCAATGACCATGTTGGTATGTATGCTATGAACAGGTTTTTTTTTCTCTCTTTGTCTGATTTAATAACCATGTTTTTATGTTTTTGCTTTGCTTCTTCTTCTGCTTTAATATTATGCACTGCTTAGTTAATTCCCTCTTGGGCGAGGGCTGGATGAAAAAAGATCTTTGCTGTATCTACTCCATTACCCTCGAAAAATAAAGTTGGTTCGTTCGTTCGTTCGTTCGTTCTCTCTCTCGCTTTCTCTCTCTCTCATCTGACTCTTGGCACACAGGTCAAAGCAGAGGTTAACTTGAGTGCACGTGTACCTGTTGGGCGCAAAGTAAGAATCCGGGGCAGAGTTGGAATAATCGGGATTTCCCGAAACCTCATTTGATTTCCAACAAAGCGCCGCATTTCCGGAAACGAGCTGCCTCGTTCTAGAAATGGCAACCCTTCGACTGGCACAAAAAAGTATACCCTTTTCACAGGTCATGAATAAGGTATATGAAAAAGCAAGGTCTTATACAGGGGAAGTCTTGAATTGGGGGTGTGGGGGTACACTGTGTAACAATTATCTCAGTGACACTCAGCGCATGCAGCTAGCTTGTTGCTGCTGTCTCGATCTATTTTGAACACAATGATTTTTTTTTTCTCAGAGTAGAGTGTTAGTTTGTTACAACAGGCTGAAATCATCTTTAATTTGAATCAACATTTTGCAACAATCAATCACGTCAATATAGCGCACAGACTTGCACATTACGTTTCAAGAGCCTAGATTACCATGCATGCAGTGACAAGAGCCTACTCAATAAAGGGACGTAATGCTGTCTCTGCAGCCCAGAGAGACTGTGAGTTTAATATATAATCAGTTAAGACTGAGTAAAAAAAATATTACAATCGATAGTTACCAGTGAAACTGAAGTTATATCGGAACACTCTTGTTGTGTTTTTGTTGTTGTAAAATGTAAGATCTGAAACGTTAAAAATTACGTAAAATTGGTGCGTTTTGGTCGAGCGGGATGGGTCGTTGAACTGTGTTGTTACAACCCGCCGAAGTTATCAAAAGTGTTTTTGCTTTTTGTAATTCGGTAGGTTTGGTGCGTTATACAATGCGGCATCTGCTTTTTCAAGACTAAGCATTGATCACATAGGCCATCATGACTTGTATCATTTTACATCGCATTCTAAGAAAGAGCAGAATTCTCACTATGCGCGCGATACATTTCTAGAATCGCGTAGCGCAAAGTTGGAATTCCTACAATGGCGGCCATTGTTAGAATTCCAACAAAGCGCAGGTCATTTCCGGAAAAGCGCCGATGACGAGATGGGTCGCAACATACCTAGGAGGGGGGGGTGATTTCTTGAATTAGCTGAGGGCGGACGGAAATCGCTCACCTTCCACGTCCAAAACGTAGTGATATTGACACGCCAGATTAGTGCGGTAGCGTATTGTGCTAAGCAGGAAAACGCGCTTTTCTGCCGGTATTCTTGTTAACTTCGCAATTTCCGGGAAACATCCACTTTCACTTTGAGACTGTTCTGTTTACATTCGACACTATCAAAACCACTTTGCAATACTGAAATATTTTTTTCTGTGTTCGAAAGCTACAGCCAATCGTTATTATGTCCCCTTAGGTACAGTTTTATAACATTATTGGCACATGTAAATAATAGGAATTAATTAATGAACGCTACGAAAAGGCCCGCAGCCTTTAACCTCCCTGTTGTCACTCAACATTTTTTTTTAATTCTCATCCACACTTTCAGCACTTCCCCCACCCGCCCTCCCTATCTCAGATGTAATTTGTAAATGACGTTTTCAGCCTTCAATCCACTATTTAACATAGTAAGTCAAGCTTTTCAAACCAAATTAATAATTGCTTTGATGTTTTGCTGATGTTCAGTTTATTATTTAATAAAGATCTCATGGTTCAAAATTTCATATGTTTTTTTCAAAAACGTGCGTGTGTTCCATTTCAAACTAACCTCACTGATGTGAACTCCATTATTACTGTCACATCTGTTTTACAAATTACACCCATAATCCAAACCAACGCGCAAACACACACACACACCACAACTACACACATATGTACTCGTTACCATTAGCCAACGCTCGTCACAACACTGTCAGTCTCAAGTCTAAATAATAATAGTATAAATCATAACTAATTTTCTTCACACCATCATAGACATAATGTTGCTTCACATGTTCTTTGTACAATCGTTGGTTTTCACAATAGATATTGCATTACTGTAATTGTCTTCTTTTTCTTTTACAATATCTTTCCAAAAACAAAACTCAAAGACCACACAAGCTATTGCAACCTACTCCTATCTCTGGTCTCTCTTCCTGGGTACAATGGTACCTAAGACTTACATTCAAATGCTTACATTTCCATGCTACCCACATTGTCAAAATACCAATAATTATTCAAAACAAATGTTAACTACTACCTAACTTCATTTCAGACCCACACCCATTATTATACACACATTTCACATTTAAACCATTAGTCGGCCCCCTGTCGATATTTATCGACTAAGTTCCTTGTCCACATTGGAATAAGATTGGAGAGGTTTCTGAGAGAGGGGAGAGCAGAAACACCCGGGCGAAGCCGGGCCTGACTGCTAGTATGTACAATAAAATGAACCTGTGGGGTTACATCAACACATGCATCAATACAAGCGTCAATCCTTGTACAATATATATAGTGTATTATTCTTAGCTGCGTTGTACTTTTCCCAAATAAACATTTGCTTAAAATGTATATTAAATGTCTGAAAATGAGTGATCTTTTTGTTCATTTTTGAAATATATATGTGGTGTTTGGCACAAATTACAAACACATCACACACTTATCGGTGACTACATTGTTCGCCACTTCGTGTACTTTAGTCCATTGAGCATTACAACTACATTTACGGAATGAATCGAGCTTCAACAACACTCACGGCGAGCAGAGGTACTGGACATACGACGAGTTGAGGATGACCCCCTCGCTGGCCATACGGTTGAGAGTCGGGGTGATCATGGCGGGGTTGTGCCAACCCACATCGTTCCAGCCTGACCATGGCAACAGTGTTTCAAATCAAACCAAATCAAATCAGATCATTATAATCAAATCTAATCTAAATAAATCCAAAAACAAAAAGACTACCAACGTTCCAAAATTCAAAATCAAACAACAAGAAGGCAGGTTGTTTGAACGTTTGTTATTGACAACACAATACATGCACATTATATTTCGACCCAACGGTCTTTTAAGTGAACAGACAAACACATTATTCACACAAAACTTATCTTGATAGTTCTATCAGTTTACATTGTTGTGTGTGAATATATGTTTGTCTGTTCACTTAAAAGACCGTTGGTTCGAAATATATGTGAATGTATTGTTTTGTCAATAACAAACGTTCCAACAACCTGACTTTCTTGTTATTGATTCCAAATATAATCTAAGTATGTGAAATGAACTATATTATTTTAAACATGATACATTACAGTGGTGGTGTATACAACTAAAAACACACCACTACATCAGTATAAGCATTGAGCGCTTGCCTCTCACGCTGAAGGTCGAGGGTTCGATCCCAACCGGGGCGAATACAAATACCTGAGTGTTCCGAGCGCTCTCCAGTCCACCCAGCTGGGAATGAGTACCTGACCCTATTAATGGGGCTGTCACACTATAACGTATAGCAGTACCTTATGCCGACTTATGAGAATTTTCATCGAAACGCCGGAGTACGTTTGGCATAAGTTAGGGGTAGGTTTAGCATAAGTAGCATACGTTAAAAGCACGCTGGTATAAACTGGCATAAGCTGGCATACGTTGTTGTACGCTGAGACTGAATTTGTTTGTGAACATGTTCAACATTTGTGGACGTATGCCGACGTACTCTTCATACGTTAGGCATACGCTAGACATACGCTACGCATGTTAAATACGTTACAGGTAGTTTACTCATACGTCGAGATACGTCGAGATACGCTAGCAGGAAGGTGTACCATGCAGCTAACTTATCGATAAAGGCAGAGAGAGAGAGGAGTGTGCCCCACCCTCATAACACTGGCCCCTCTAACATCTTGCTCCCTTACGTCCAAAAATGGTTATAGGATTATCTTTACCTTTCACTTCCTAAGGATAAAACAATACAAATGGTGTTTTTTTTACATTTAGTCAAGTTTTGACTAAATGTTTTAACGTAGAGGGGGGAATCGAGACGAGGGTCGTGGTGTATATGTGTGTGAGTGTGTGTGTGTGTGTGTGTGTGTGTGTGTGTGTGTGTGTGTGTGTGTTTCTGTGCGTGTGTGTGTGTGGAGCGATTCAGAATAAACTACTGGACCGATCTTTATGAAATTGTACATGAGAGTTCCTGGGTATGATATCCCCAGACGTTTTTTTTCATTTGTTTGATACATTTATTTGATGACGTCATATCCGGCTTTTCGTGAAAGTTGAGGCGGCACTGTCACGCTCTCATTTTTCAACCAAATTGGTTGACATTTTGGTCAAGTGATCTTCGACAAAGCCCGGACTTCGGTATTGCATTTCAGCTTGGTGGCTTAAAAATTAATTAATGACTTTGGTCATTAAAAATCTGAAAATTGTAAAAAAAATATTTTTTTTACAAAACGATCTAAATTTACCTACATCTTATTTTCCATCATTTGCTGATTCCAAAAACATATAAATATGTTATATTCGGATTAAAAACAAGCTCTGAAAATTAAATATATAAAAATTATTATCAAAATTAAATTGTCCAAATCAATTTAAAAACACTTTCATCTTATTCCTTGTCGGTTCCTGATTCCAAAAACATATAGATAAAAGTTAAAACAAAGAGAGGTACAGAAAAGCGTGCTATCCTTCTTAGCGCAACTACTACCCCGCTCTTCTTGTCAATTTCACTGCCTTTGCCATGAGCGGTGGACTGACGATGCTACGAGTATACGGTCTTGCTGAAAAATGGCATTGCGTTCAGTTTCATTCTGTGAGTTCGACAGCTACTTGACTAAATATTGTATTTTCGCCTTACGCGACTTGTTTGTTTTACCTGAAGGGGGAGCCCGGGCACCCTTCGCCCCCCCCCCTAAATCCGCCACTGGAGCGTTTAATTATACACAAAACCAAACATACATAATGTTAGTAATGAACACTTATTGATATCTCTTTCTTGCAAAAGCTCACGGCGATGATCACAAA
>NW_027128353.1:40000-60000 GCF_037325665.1 Littorina saxatilis
GACATGCACGGCATTGATAGCAAGCTATGTTTCTGCTGGTTATCCTCAGCACCAGCCAGGAGTCCAGACACCACCAAAGTTCTTGGGGTCGCCAGCAGGGTCGTAGGGCGCGTTCTGTGGAGGGACCTCCTTCTGGCGGTACTTCTCCAGCTCTCCCTGCAGGAACTTCATCATCTCTGGCATCTGGCTTGATAGGTCATGGCGCTCTTCTGGGTCCTCTGATCAATATAAGAATAGACGCATACATATACTATCAGTAAGCAAGGGAACACGTGATTTGATTGTTTGGTTGTTTTTTGGCTTGTTTAGTTTTTCATTATTTTTAAGTTACATATGTATTATTAATTATCAAATGTTCATTCATTGACACACACACACACACACACACACACACACACACACACACACACACACACACACACACACACACACACACACACACACACACACACACACACAATCAGCTCTCTATATCAGATAATTATGATCATAATTTTCAGTTGGTCAAGAACATCCCTCCTCTTGGACACATACCTACATTCAACATCATGAACGCTTCCTGTACAGAGTTAGAAATTACGCATGAATTAATTCATATATATCCATATTCTTCAATACATTCTATGTTTTTACAAACACACAGGATACCCTTTATGTTGTAGAGCTGTGGTTTCCACTGCTGGTCCACGTCCTCAGCATCGTGTGCTAACTGTTCCTTGAGCTGTGCGTGCAGCTTAGGCAGGGGGTACCAGCCGTTCCACCCACCAGGTGACCCCACCATCAGCTTGTAGTCGCCGTGTCTGGCAACAGAGATGACAAGATAAGAGAAGCAGAGGAAAATAAGCGCTCTACATTCACAATTAGGTGAGCACCTGAGAGAACATGCATTGAAATAAACAAGCGACTTTGATCCTTACAAAGAAGATGCAGTTTCAAAGTTTCGCACACACACCCACACACACACACACCCAACCCGTTCCACCCACCTTATAGCAGCGGCCCTGGTGATGTTGTCGATGTTGTAGACGAAGGTTGTTCTGGGACTGTCCACCCCTGTACTCAGCATGTCCCACTGGTTGACGCCGTCGATGTCACTGTCTGTGCAAAGCAAATCAGGTACATGTTGGTTTACCAATATCCCATAACAAAAACACTTTCTTAATTTCAAACAAGTCGCGTAAGGCAAAAATACAACATTTAGTCAAGTAGCTGTCGAACTCACAGAATGAAACTAAACGCAATGCAATTTTTCAGCAAGACCGTATACTCGTAGCATCGTCAGTCCACCGCTCATGGCAAAGGCAGTGAAATTGACAAGAAGAGCGGGGTAGTAGTTGTGCTGAGAAGGATAGCACGCTTTTCTGTACCTCTCTTCGTTTTAACTTTCTGAGCGTGTTTTTAATCCAAACATATCATATCTATATGTTTTTGGAATCAGGAACCGACAAGGAATAAGATGAAAGTGTTTTTAAATTGATTTCGAAAATTTTATTTTGATAATAATTTTTATATTTTTAATTTTCTGAGCTTGTTTTTAATCCAAATATAACATATTTATATGTTTTTAGAATCAGAAAACGATGGAGAATAAGATGAACGTAAATGTGGATCGTTTTATAATTTTTGTTTTCAATTTTCCGATTTTTAATGACCAAAGTCATTAATTAATGTTTAAGCCACCAAGCTGAAATGCAACACCGAAGTCCGGGCTTCGTCGAACATTACTTGATTAAAATTTCAACCGATTTGGTTGAAAAATGAGAGCGTGACAGTGCCGCCTCAACTTTCACGAAAAGCCGGATATGACGTCATCAAAGAAATTTATCAAAAAATGAAACAAACGTCAGGGGATATCGTACCCAGGAACTCTCATGTCAAATTTCATAAAGATCGGTCTAGTAGTTTACTCTGAATCGCTCTACACACACACACGCACAGCGGACAGACAGACAGACAGACACACACACACACACACACACACACACACACACACACACACGCACAGACACACACACACACACACACACATACACCACGACCCTCGTCTCGATTCCCCCCTCTACGTTAAAACATTTAGTCAAAACTTGACTAAATGTAAAAAGTACGTGATCTTTAATAACAACTAAAACCTGCATGTTTATCTAAAGCCAAATGGACGTAATACAAACATGACTGGCGTAGTTAAATCAACAAAATGATCAAATCGTTCAACTGGCAGACATGTATTCTAAGCTAGCTTGGGACTGCGCGCTTTATGGTTTAAACAAAACTTCATACAATGCTACTGTCGTGACAGGTGTACAATAGATTGTGTTGAGGATCCGTACTCAAGCATAAATCATAGCGTTTCTCTGATGAAACATTGTGAACGTTGCATATTACATCTCTGGAACGATGGCACTCTATTTTGGGGGGACTTTTGGAGAACAATATAAAGGACCGACGCTACGGGACTGTACGCTCTAGCATGTTCGTCCATTTAAGAATAGACAGAGACTGGATGGGAGGGTCTGACCAGAGCTGCCAAATGCTACGTTTTAAGAGCAGTTGGTACGCCAAGATAAACATTGCAGGACCCCCTTTTTTGAGTCCTGGTAATCATTTCTGCTTCCCATTCCGTGTAGCGGTCACAATATGGGTCATAACACATTGTCTTCACTGAACAGTGGCACTGCAGATATATTATCTAATGGGCATTTACATACCTGCATTCTCATGAAACTTTAATATGAGACCATTTTTTGTATTCTTGTGCAAGATGGCATACATGCGGATGTGAGAATACATTCTGCACAATCCTACACTAAAATGCGTCACTGACAATGCACACACAACAATCGACATTGCTACACTCGAGGCTTCACAAAGGTTGGAAGGTCTGTCTAACGTATCAAGTACAGAAGTGTAGCAACACGCACCAGGCTTTGACCCAGCGAGGTGTAACAGTGTGGGAAACCAATCCGCCGCGTGCATCATTCTGTAACACAGAGAGGTAACAGGTAGATGAACAGAAGCATGGATTAATAAATAACTGTGTAAATGGATTACTACAAACAAGCCAACACAAGCACGCGTAAATTGATGCATGTTCAGGTGAGGAAGAAGACAAGATGAAATTAAGGAGTTACACATTGATAGACTCAGTCACTCAAGCAATCAACAAACTATATATATAGACCATTCACTCACACAAAACGCTGATCGTGAGAAAGACAAGCAGTTAAACGTGCACGCAGTGTATGACAAGGGTCATTAGGCCATTTGATTCTTATAAAGATCCATGTTGGTTTGATAATGATTGTAGGTTGAAAAAAACTGGAGCAAGAGGAGCTTTGAGAGAGTATAGAAAAGCGAAAACGGATTTGAATAGGTTAGTATATTGTCATTATAGGAAAGAATATAAATAATCACTGAAGGAAAAAAAGGAGTGTTTCAAAAAAAGACAAGTTAATGCTTTAGTCGATTCTTCTGGTGATGGTCTCCAATTTTGGAGTACTGTACGCACAATGTTGAGAAAATCCCAACCTAAAGCTAACATTAGTTTAGACCAATGGCAGGAACATTTTGAAACTCTGTTAAACGCGAATGATGAAAACCAAAGCGACCAAGAAGATATAATTATAAATGCAGAGCCGACAGACTATTGTCACATAACAGACAGACCTATTGTTTCTGAAGAAATTAAGGATGCTATAGGACACCTCAAACGAAACAAAGCTAGTGGTTTGGACGGAATACCTGCTGAAGTAATAAAGACTATTAATGTAATGCCTTTTTTACATGACTACCTCAATGCTCTTCTTGAAACGGGGTATTTCCCGGAATTCTGGTTCAAGTCCGTCATTGTGCCTATTTTCAAAAAAGGGGACACAGACGATCCGGGAAATTATAGAGGTGTTTCTCTTGTTAGTGTTGTCAGTAAAATATTCACGCACATTTTGAACAAGCGGCTGACGCAGTGGATGGAAGAAACTGAACAAATTGTAGAAGAACAAGCAGGCTTTAGAGCCGGATACTCGACTGTTGATCACATTTCCTCACTTTACACTATAATCCAGAAAGGTTTAGCGCAAAATAAAAAGGTTTTTGTTGCTTTCATAGATTACCGTCGGGCATTCGATTCTATTAATAGAAACAAGCTATGGGCATGCTTATGCCGGAAAGGATTGTCTAGAAAAATGCTTAAAATTTTAAAGAGCATGTATGAAAATGTTCTCTGCTGCGTCAGAGCTGGTCAGGACTATACAGAGTTCTTTGGATCACCAATCGGTCTGAAACAAGGCTGTTTATTGTCACCGAAACTTTTTGCCCTATTTATTAACGAGGTTGCTGAAGAATTAAAAAAGAGACGGAAGACATGGCATCACTTTATCCAACCTAATAGAATACATTTTCGCTTTATTATTTGCAGATGATTTAGCCCTTGTTTCACACACGGTTGTTGGCCTGCAGAACCAGTTAAATGTGCTTGCTAGGGCCTCCGGTAGACTGGGACTGTCAGTCAACCTTAGTAAGACTAAAGTGATGGTATTCCGCAAAGGAGGCTACCTAGCAGCGCGTGAGAAATGGTATTTAAACGGTGATCTACTAGAAGTGGTTAACTCTTACACTTACTTAGGCTTTACACTGACAACTAAACTTTCAATATGTACAGCAATGGAGCAAATCGCTGCACGAGCAAAGAAAAAAGTGATGGATATTTTACGGGCATTATGGAGAATAGAATGTAATGATATAAAAGTATTTTTGCGTTTGTTCGACCTCCAAGTTCAGCCTGCTCTTTTGTATGCGTCCGAAATATGGGGTGTAAAAGAAATTGCGGAAATTGAACGGGTCCAAATGTATGCATGCAAGAAACTCTTATCAGTGAGTCAGAAAACGCCTAATACCATGATATATGGTGAATTGGGCAGACACCCACTTTTTATTAATTCCCTTATGAAAGCAATTAAATACTGGCTAAAACTATTAGAAATGCCTTCCCATAGAATTCCAAGAGCAATTTACGATCATCTTAAACGTTTAGAGGAAAGAGGGATTAAGACTTGGGCTAGTGACATTAAAAACCATGTGTTTCGCCTGGGTTTTGGCTATTCTTGGATTGAGCAGCAGGTCGGTAATAAAACTGGTTTTTTGAAGATGCTTAAGCAGCGTTTGCTCGATTGCTTTCAACAAGACTGGCATGCAAAGTTATTTGATAGTGAACGATTTGTGACCTATCGAAGCTTCAAAACTATTTTACAGTATGAACATTACTTATCAAGTTTGCATATTAGACGTTATAGAGACGTTCTGGTCCGATTTAGAGTTGGCATAAACGACTTATATTGCAACAGGCACAGATACAATGTAAATAGACGATTGGAATTATGTCCCTTGTGTGGTCTGGCGGAGGAGGATGAAATTCATTTCATCTTCGCCTGCCAAGCCTATTCAAATATAAGACAACAGTTTTCTTTAAACATTCTATTCAATAATTGTTTGAGAGCTAGAAATTTTGTCAACTTAATGAATATTGAAAATCAGGAAATGCTGGCATCATTTATTTTTGATTGTTTAAAACTTAGACAAGAGCTGATTGCAAATCCTGAACAATAGCAGAAAAGGCGACAACTTAACTACACTATTTAACCGGCTATGGCCGTCATTGTAATGTACATATTATATAATATCACAATTACTTTTTCTGATGGACTAGATAGTCCACCAGTATTACATTTATGTTTGTCCTTGATGTTGTTTTTGCCACGTTTTTTCCCCCAATTGCAAGGGGCATGTTGCCTAAATGCATTAAAATTCGTTAATCGTTAATCTCTCTCTCTCTCTCTCTCTCTCTCTCTCTCTCTCTCTCTCTCTCTCTCTCGATCTCTCTCTCTCTCTCTCTCTCTCTCTCTCTCTCTCTCTCTCTCTCTCTCTCTCTCTCTCTCTCTCTCTCTCTCTCTCTCTCTCTCTCTCTAGATGTGTTTGTTAATGAGTAGAAACCCATGCATCAAGCAAATCGTGTGAAGGAAGCACAACAGACGTGAAGATTAGGCGAAATTACTACATTTAGTCAAGCTGTGGAACTCACAGCATGAAACTAAACGCACTGCATTTTTTCACAATGACCGTAGTCCGCCGCTTGTGCAAAACGGAGTGAAACTGACGAGCCTGTTCAGCGCGGTAGTGGTTTCGCTGTGCTGCATAGCACGCTTTTCTGTACCTCTCTTCGTTTGAACTTTCTGAACGTGTTTTTAATCCAAACATATCATATTTATATGTTTTTGGAATCAGAAACCGACAAGGAATAAGATGAAATTGTTTTTAAATCGATTTCGGAAATTGGGTATGTGTTTCTAATTTGAAACGTCTATACGCGACTTGCGCATTTATCATTTTAATGTATGAACAGAAGGAACGATCGATCTCGTTTTGTATGTGTTTGTTTGTTTGTTTGTTTGTTTGTTTGTTTGTTTGTTTGTTTGTTTGTTTGTTTGTTTGTGTGTTTGTTTGTTTGTTTGTTTGTTTGTTTGTTTGTTTGTGTGTTTGTTTATGTATGTGTTTGTTTGTCTCCGTGTTTGATTGTTTGTTTAATTGTTTGACTGCATGCTTGCTTACATGTTGTTTGCTTGTCTGATTTATCGATTGTTTGTTTGATTGTTTGTTTGATTGTTTGACTGCATGCTTGCTTAAATGCTGTTTGCTTGTCTGATTTATCGATTGTTTGTTTGATTGTTTGTTTGATTGTTTGACTGCATGCTTGCTTACATGCTGTTTGCTTGTCTGATTTATCGATTGTTTGTTTGCTTGTTTGTTTGTTTGTTTGTTTGTTTGTTTGTTTGTTTGAGTGTTTGTTTGTTTGTTTGTTTGGTTGGTTGGTTATTTTTTTAGTCATTGAGATTTCAGATGTCAATAACCACATCTGTCTAGTGGCTGACTTTCATGTCAAAAGCGCACACTATCAATTAGGATGTAAATGGTTTTCTAACAACTATTATTTCAACATCAAATAATAAGGCCCTGAGCTTAAAATAGTATTATGCTACAACAATCTTCTTACAACTGTGTTTGCTTTCCCTGTCTGTAAGTCAGTGAAACAATAACAACGGACAGCATATCGCCCCTCAGAAAACTTACCCATTGTTGGTGTAACCAGTCTTCTGCAACAGATTCTTGCTGTGGACAAAGCCAGCCCCTCGAGTTCCCCCTTCCCAGTAGGTGGCCTTGGCTCCACGTAGAGGGAGGTTATTTGCGCCGTTAAACGTCGGTCCGCCATTCTATACAATGTCAGAAAGTAAATGCAGACAGGTTTGATTCCATTTCTGCACGTACGAGGGCTGTTCTGGAAATCCTTAGAATTTCATATTAGCGCACAGCTCACCGTTAATTTGGCCACGCCATTTTCTTGAAGGATCCTTCCTGAACTGCGACACACTTTAACAGTCTGTAGAAATACTTTGTAAACATGTCGGCGCGCGAGTTTTTGCCGATACTTTCAATGACCCTCGTTTACTCTCGGACAGCAGCATCAGGGCTCTCCTAACGGTTTCCTCTGAACTTCTTTCTTTAAATGTAAAAACAGGAAAACGTCGAAAGGGGCCAATTCAGCAAAATATAGTGAACGGAACATCAGGCAAACATCCTAATATGTTAGTAAATTCGACTTATTTGGAAGCTGTGTAAAACGGGACATTGCAATGGAGTAGCATCAACCCGCAAGTACCCGTGTTTGGCGCCAAGCTTTAAACACCACAGGCAGGCAATGATGTATGTACTGTTCCAAGGTAACCGTACGCTGCTCCCTTTTTATACTGTTGGCGATGTTTCCTTATTTTCAAACAAATGGGACCGAGATCACCAATGGTTGATAGGGGTGGAGCCGTTTAGGAACATCCAAACGGCTGATCGATGTGTTGCCCGGGGTCAAATTGATAGACCCAAGTCCCCTTCGCCTGTTACAACCTTCACACAATCCTTACACTCTCTGTAGTCACAATTGGAGAATATGTGTATGCACATTTCGAGACATACCCCCTTTTGTACACCAGAGAGATCACGTGTGTATCCTACCTCTTCAACTTTTCAACTGCAGCAACATTTGTTGCAGTAACAGCATTCAACCGTCGGTCTGCGCGGGTGTCATCTTTGAAGACGTGTCTACCCGATTTAAATCGGGACTGGGTGGCCGAGTGGTAACGCACTTGCGCTCGGAATCGAGAGGTTGCGTGTTCGACCCTGGGTCAGGCCGCTATTTTCTCCCCCTTTCCTAACCTAGGTGGTGGGTTCAAGTGCTATTCTTTCGGATGAGACGAAAAACCGAGGTCCCTTCGTGTACACTACATTGGGGTGTGCACGTTAAAGATCCCACGATTGACAAAAGGGTCTTTCCTGGCAAAATTGTATAGGCATAGATAAAAATGTCCACCAAAATACCCGTGCGACTTGGAATAATAGGCCGTGAAAAGTAGGATATGCGCCGAAATGGGTGCGATCTGCTGGCCGATGTGAATGCGTGATGTAGGCTATTGTGTAAAAAAATTCCATCTCACTGACGGCATAAATAAATCCCTGCGCTTAGAACTGTACCCACGGAATACGCGCAATATAAGCCTCATATTGATTAATTGAAATTCATTGTACCAATTGTAAGTACTCGTTTTGGAAGGAGCGTTCTTCCCTCAAAATACCCACACTATGCAGTAGGTGTGAGAAACATAACAATCATTTCAGAGATGTGTATACATCATTGCTGTAAACTCCCTTTTTTGAGCTCCAAACAGGCAAGTAAACATAGACGGGTAGCGTTCTCTGAGAGTTGCTTTCTTTGCAGAGGAAACTTTGAGATGCATGAACATTTGTGTCATCGCCAATGAAAGATTGCAGTATGCCAATGTCATTGTAAATATCATGAGGCATTGCCAGGAGCTTGGAGTCTAAGGACTTCCAAAACACCCTACGTACTCCTCTCCCGCACAGTTGGCATGATTGTTGAAAGTGTTCGCTGGTTATGTGTGTATATATAGTGTGTGTAGCATATATGAATATTGTGTGAACAGTACATGTGGTGATTTTGGTCCGTATGGTTAATTGTTTTATGTAGGTTGTGCATTTAATTGTTCTATTCTGTATATGTTCTTTTTTTAAAGGCCTATAGCCATAGGTTAGGCACTTAAAATTGTCCAGTTATTATTAGTATCATTAACTATAGTTTGATAGTGGTCTGACACCACACGAAAAAAAAATAACAATCCCACATTATTGCGACAATCTTCGTACCCCAATATTAAAGTTATGTATGTGTCATTTCATGCAAACGTTTAATGCCGTTAAAGGCACTTACATTGGCTATCTAGCACGGTTTTTCAAATACATATGTGTTTAACGGGGGTTACGTGACCACCGCCCATATGAGGGTATACAAAAAAACGACGACACAAACGTAAGACACATGTTTACGTTAAAAAAGGCGACTGCAATTCATGACGGAGAGATACAGATAACTGGCAACTCGGTAACTTTTAAATATTTATTTTATTTTTTTTATTTCCGAGGATTTATATCGCGCACGTATCTCACCACACAAGGCGACTCAAGGCGCATGTTGCCGTGTGAGATGGAATTTTTTACACAATATATCACGCATTCACATCGGCCAGTAGATCGACTGTTTTTTGGCGCTGCATCCACCTTTCACGGCCTATTATTCCAGGTCACACGGGTATGGGGACGAAGGTTAATTAAGTATTTATCCAGAACATGTTACTTTGAATGATTGTCGTTCGAATGTGTTTTGTTACACCAGGGCTTAGGTTCCCGAAGCGAAAATGGCTGCGCAGCCGCGGCATCTAATTGATTGACGACAGTGAAAGTTGCTGTGATGTCCACCAATCGGACTACGCGGCTTGTTCCAACCCAGTTTCGCTTAGTGCACTTCAGCTCTGAGGTGCACGAACCAAAAGTGGATGCCACCCAACCAGGAGAGAACAAACCGCAGAATCTGATTCGTTGAAATTACAACAAATGTGACCCTCCACCACGGAATGAGTCGCATGTCACCATTGCATGATTTTCATATTTTTACATTTTCCTAAAGAGTGTTTTATGCTCTATCCAGTGGTGAAAACCGTTTTAGAAAAGAGCGAAAACTGTTTAAGTTATAAGCCTGTGACTAAGGTGACCCTCACACTGTTACCAGACACTCCCCGGACTTATATTAAGCCTAGCGCAGAACCGCGCGAGGTGACATGCGACTCATTTCGTGGTGGAGGGTCACAAATTTCAGTTTCAACAAATCCAATACCGCGGCTGGCTTCCACCCGTTTATTATAGTACCTGTCTCGTGTACCTTCAAATCAAATCAAATCAAATTAACTTTATTATCTTACATGGAGAAATTGCAGTGGTGATACATATAACTTAAAGACAAACAAAGGACTACAACATTAATATTATTATATTTGAATATTATATTTAAATATCTGTGCAATAAATAAACATTGTTCTCAACTAAAACACATGTCTGCATACAAATATGTCGCTGTTAAGATTTAAAACAGATAGGTAAAATAGTCATACCAAAAAACAAAAAAAACAAAACAAATGCCCAAGAGTCTACTCACGTCAGTAGTAAAGATGAGGAACATGTTGTCAGTCAGGCCGGCCTTTTCCAGGGCATCCGTCACGTTTTTCACAGCCTCGTCCAACATCGACACCATACCTGATTTCATAGATTGTTTTTAATCCAAATATAACATATTTATATGTGTTTGGAATCAGAAAATGATGAAGAATAAGATGAACGTAAATTTTACTATTTTTCAGATTTTTACTGACCAAAGCCATTAATTAATTTTTAAGCCACCAAACTGAAATGCAATACCGAAGTCCGGGCTTCGTGGAAGATTACTTGACCAAAATTTCAATCAATTTGGTTGAAAAATGAGAGCGTGACATTTACTTTAGGCAAATTTATTAAATTTATTTTAGACATTTATTAAAAAAAATGAAAAAAAACGTCTGGGAATATCATACTCAGGAACTCTCATGTCAAATGTCATAAAGGTCGGTCGAGTAGTTTAGTCTGAATCGCTCTACACACACACACACAGACAGACAGACAGACAGACAGACAGACACACACACACACACACATACACACACACACTCTCTCTCTCACACATACACACACACACACACACACACACACACACACACACACACACACACACACACACATACACCACGACCCTCGTCTCGATTACCCCCTCTACGTTAAAACATTTAGTCCAAACTTGACTAAATGTAAAAAAACATTGGTTGAAAAAAACTAGCAAGAACCCTGTATTCCTTTTGATATGATACACTTTGCTGCGTTGAATGACATGAAAGCATAGCCTCAGAGGGGACCTACATTAAAGCAGAAATCAGGATAGAAATAGGCGTTTATTAACTAGCAAAGTAAATTGATGGTATCATTTTATTTTTATTTTTGTCAAATAAGAATTGATATATTTGCCTATTTGTTGTTTAATTTAAAATGTAAGAATTTGAGTAAGAAAAAGAAATGACCAATGCAGGAGGATGCGCACTGCCCAAAAGAAGAAAGAACAAAAGAAAAAAAAAAGAAAAAAAAAGAACAACAAAATAAGGTTTGAAGCAGCCTGCATGCAACTGAGTTAAAAAAAAAAAAAAAAAAAACATAAAATAAAACAAAATAAACAAGTCGCGCAAGACGAAGTTACTACATTTAGTCAAGCTGTGGAACTCACAGAATGAAACTGAACGTAGTCCGCCGCTAGTGCAAAAGGCAGTGAAAGCGACAAGCCTGTTTGGAGCGGTAGCGGTTGCGCTGTGCTTCATAGCACGCTTTACTGTACCTCTCTTCGTTTTAACTTTCTGAGCGTGTTTTTAATCCAAACATATCATATCTATATGTTTTTGGAATCAGGAACCGACAAGGAATAAGATAAAATAATGTTTAAATCGAATTTGAACATTTAATTTCTAATCTCAATTTTCATATTTTTAATTTTTAGAGCTTGTTTTTAAATCGAATATAACATATTTATATGTTTTTGGAATCAGAAAATGATGGAAAATAAGATGTTGATCGTTTTATAAAAACGTGGGTTTTTTAACAATTTTTAGATATTTAATGACCAAAGTCATAAACTAATTTTTAAGCCACCAAACTGAAATGCAATACCAAAGTTCGACCTTCGTCGAAGATTGCTTGGCCAAAATTTCAATCAATTTGATTGAAAAATGAGGGTGTGACAGTGCCGCCTCAACTTTTACAAAAATCCGGATATGACGTCATCAAAGACATTTATCGAGAAAGAGAAAAAAACGTCCAGGGATATCATTCCCAGGAACTCTCATGCCAAATGTCATAAAGATCGGTCCAGTAGTTTAGTCTGAATCGCTCTACACACACACACACAGACACACACACACACACACACACACACGCACATACACCACGACCCTCGCCTCGATTCACACCTCTATGTTAAGACATTTAGTCAAAACTTGACTACATGTAATAAAAAAAAAACTAGCAATTAAGCCAGTAATTAATAACAACATCAAGCAACACAGGGCTTAACCTAGAGTATATATGAGGGCGGGGCTTCCAAAATGACGCAAGTATACAAGGGCTGGCCAAAAAAAAAGTATTCTGGACAAAACAAAGCATTACATTGGGGGTACCGGGGTGAGGGAGGGGTTTCCGATATCTAGGACCCTCACCCGCCCCCCCCCCCCCCCCCATCCCCCCATATTATCAGATCCAGTACTGCATCAACAGCATTGAAACGAACAAAATAGTCTTGAGCTTGAGCTTGTTGTTGATCCTTAACATGCATTATGTTGAACTATCTATGAATTGTTGAATAAAGACTGTTTAAACCAACAAACTAGTCTCTTCAGTTTCAAAACATGTACAGGGGATATTTAATCCCAAAGTCACTCACCGCAGTAGATCCTACGATAGTCATCCTGGATGGAGCTGTACATATTCTCAAATCTGGCTGGGACCTGAGGAAAATTAAAATGAGTTGAGCAGTTGCAGAGAGAGAGAGAGAGAGAGAGAGAGAGAGAGAGAGAGAGAGAGAGAGAGAGAGAGAGAGAGAGAGAGAGAGAGAGAGAGAGAGAGACAGAGACAGAGACATAGACAGAGAGAAAGAGACAGAGAGACAGAGCGAGACAGAGACAGAGAGACAGAGAGACAGGGAGAGACAGAGACAGATATATAACAGTGTTACACAATTACTGTTTTACTACTTGAAATGGATCATTGTCTTTGATTCATCTACAACTACTTTTAGCTATTGTCTGTATACATTTTGAGTTAAAAAAAAGAGTATATAGTAAGACATATAAATACAATGAATGTTAATTCTTTAAACACATAAGTAAGGAGCTTAACATAAGGTATGTAAATAATGCATCACTATCAGTGTTCACATTAACCTGAACATGTATCCATGCAAACGCATGACCAAGTCTTAGATGGTGAGTTCAATTGTTCACGCAAGATGGACAGTGCCTCTCATGTTGTGATTGTTGATGCAAATGTCGTTGTGACAAGGTATACCTCATGCGGGACGTGCACCAGGTGGAAGGGCAAGTAGAGGAACAGCGGCTCCTCGGGGTTGTGCTTCTCGATGATGTCAAGCGCGTGGTCCACGAACAGGTACTGAAACCATCATATAAGACGTTCTGTTGCACTCAACTTAAAATTTGGGGGACCAGTAGGTCAGTTGGTAGAGCACTGTACTTGTGATTGGAAGGTCGCTGGTTCGCATTCGGGCCGGGACGGACACGGGTCGACTTTATGTGCAGACCCAGAGACGGAAGCCATGTCCCACCCCCTTGTCACCACAATGGCACGTAAAAGACCTCGATCATTCTGTCATAAGTGCTGATGCCATCTAAACACGCATACACTTGTGTATATCGTCAAAAGCCATGAGGGCGTAAAACTCGAATCATATAACCCATATCATGTCCTTAAGAGGCGAAATAGTTAGCCTGTATAACATAAAGCCTCTTTCCTTTTTTTTTCAACTTCAAACTTTCATTCACAGAAACCCTGAGTTAATGAATTAAGGATTCAATGTAAAAACAACATATCGACGCTTCAGAACGAGGTAGTTGGTACAGAGCCTGTCTAGGACGACAACCAAAGGGACCGACCCAAAGCGGTCGCAGTTGAGATCGTGCAAGGGAAGTAACTCACATCAGCGTATGTTCGTGTAGGATCCAATGCCACAGACTTATTGGCCCTGAAGTCGTAGCCATCCACTGCACACACAAAAAATTGCGTGTTAACTAAACATACAAAGAAGTATAACACACAACAAAAGAATTGAGAAAAAGGAAGACAGGACAAGCATACAAGGCACTTATGTCCAGTTATAATTTAAGTTATTGAGACATCCCAGTGCACTATGGGATTTATAGAGCAAATCGAGAAAAATCATTATTGAACGAAGCGCATAGCGCTGAGTTCAATAATTATTTTCGAGATTTGCTCTATAAATCCCTTAGTGCACTGGGATTGTTTCAATAACGATATTGTCAGTACCGCCATAGAAAAAAGAAGATTCCAAACGCACACTTTGCTACGCGCATTTGAATAGGCATAACTGTGTGGTCAGGTCGTGTACAGTAAGATCTACTTTTGTGTGGGCCGGTGTCTCAAGTGTGTCGTGCTTTCGTCACACGCATTTTAATTTCTGTTGGTAAATTCCAGTGTAGCGTTAAAGCTGAACAGTGATGATCTTTCAGAGAGACCTCATTTGAACTCGGAGAAAGGACTGTGCTCTTCATTATTTGCGATTCGAAACCTTCAGTCGAGCGTCGATGGATTGACTGTGCGGAGTGACTCCCCTTGAATTGACTACCCCACGAAGGACTCGACGGTTCGCACAAATGATTTTCAAAATAAATGTGGCATATATCTCGTGTTGTATCTTCACTCATCGGGGAGTCTGATACTAAATATGAACGGTAAGAATGCTCTGAACCCTACACGTATTATATCCCCATCGTTTTTTCGTTCACATTTGCCCAACATGTTAATTTGCTGAGCGGGGTTTATGTCGTCTGCTACTGCTAGGCTAGAACAATCGAACCACTGCAGTCTGCACTGTCACTGAGTCTGCACGAATAAGGCAGGCTGGTAATAAGTCTTATGGTAAGAACGTTCTGAACCCTACACGTTTTCGATTACGATTGTTCTTGCCTTGAAATAATAATTCGGAAACCATTCATTTACTGAACTGATGCAGTCGTATTTCAGGGTCTCGTATTTCAGTGTAGTCTGCTAGATTCGATCGAATCAGTCTTCCAAATGCTGTGTACGTTATCGGAATAACACTTGTGTTTTCTGTTAGCCGCTGGGAATTGTATACTAACTCATCATTTGGTAATGTGGATGATAAGCTACATGCCACTAACACGGCATATTATGAGAAGAATCTATGCAAGTCGGCGAAAATGAGATGAAACACAGCGGCTTCTATTTTTAGATCAGTGCCACTGTGGCACAGGCACATGCAATCTGTCAGAAAAAAAGACCCACTTCTGCTTTAATTGAGAAGCAGGGAATTTATGGTCATTTGGTATTGTGGAGAATATAAGCTACATGTCATTAATTAATTCTGAGGATGAGAGTACAGTCTCGCTTTGGCAAAGGGCGTAAGAATACGCTCTGTGGAAGGTTAGCGCACTCTTGGAGTGCGCTAACAGTTTAAGCGCATCGCCATTAGCCAATCAACTGGTTCACATCAGTGATGTGACACCAGTACTTACTGACAATTATTATTATTATTATTATTATTATTATTATTATTATTATTATTATTATTATTATTATTATTATTATTTAAGTTATTGAGACATCCCAGTGCACTAAGGAATTTATAGAGCAAATCGAGAAAATTCATTATTGAACGAAGCGCATAGCGCTGAGTTCAATAATTATTTTCGAGAGACCTCATTTGAACTCGGAGAAAGGACTGTGCTCTTCGTTACTGTTTGTGATTCGAAACCTCCAGTCGAGCTTCGACGGATTGACTGTCCGGAGTGACTCCCCTTGAATTGACTCGAAGGACTCGACGGTTAGCACATTTTCAAGATAGATGTGGCATATTTCTCGTGTTGTATCTTCACTCATCCGGGAGTCTTATACTTTAAGTTATTGAGACATCCCAGTGCACTAAGGGATTTATAGAGCAAATCGAGAAAATTCATTATTGAACGAAGCGCATAGCGCTGAGTTCAATAATTATTTTCGAGATTTGCTCTATAAATCCCTTAGTGCACTGGGATTGTTTCAATAACGATATTGTCAGTACCGCCATAGAAAAAAGAAGATTCCAAACGCACATTTTGCTACGCGCATTTGAATAGGCATAACTGTGTGGTTAGGTCGTCAGTGTACAGTAAGATCTACTTTTGTGTGGGGTGTCTCAAGTGTGTCGTGCTTTCGTCACACGCATTTTAATTTATGTTGGTAAATTCCAGTGTAGCGTTAAGCTGAACAGTGATGACCTTTCAGAGAGACCTCATTTGAACTCGGAGAAAGGACTGTACTCTTCGTTATTTGCGATTAGTCGAGGTTCGACGGATTGACTGTGCGGAGTGACTCCCCTTGAATTGACTCGAAGTCGAAGGACTCGACGGTTGCACATTTTCAAAATAAATGTGGCATATTTCTCGTGTTGTATCTTCACTCATCGGGGAGTCTGATACTAAATATGAACGGTAAGAATGCTCTGAACCCTACATGTTTTATATCCCCATCGTTTTTTAGTTCACATTTGCCCAACATGTTAATTTGCTGAGCGGGGTTTATGTCGTCTGCTACTGTGCTAGGCAAGAGCAATCGAACCACTGCAGTCTGCACTGACTGAGTCTGCACGCATGAGGTAATAAGTCTTATATATGGTAAGAACGTTCTGAACCCTACACGTTTTCGATTACGATTGTTCTTGCCTTGAAATAATAATTCGGAAACCATTCATTTACTGAACTGATGCAGTCGTATTTCAGTGTACATAGTCTGCTACGTATGACAGAGTCGATCGAGTCAGTCTTCCAAACTGGTCTGGCTGGTACGTTATCGGAATAACACTTGTGTTTTCTGTTAGCCGCTGGGAATTGTATACTAACTCATCATTTGGTAATGTGGATGATAAGCTACATGCCACTAACACGGCATATGAGAAGAATCTATGCAAGTCGGCGAAAATTAGATGAAACACAGCGGCTTCTATTTTAGATCAGTAGCACTGTGGCACAGGCACATGCAATCTGTCAGAAAAAAACAAAACACTTCTGCTTTAATTGAGAAGCAGGGAATTTATGGTCATTTGGTATTGTGGAGAATATAAGCTACATGTCATTAATTAATTCTGAGGATAAGAGCACAGTCTCACTTAGGCAAAGGGCGGAAGAATACGCTCTGTGGAAAAGTTAGCGCACTCCAAGAGTGCGCTAACAGTTTTAGCGCATCGCCATTAGCCAATCAACTGGTTCACATCAGTCATGTGACACCAGTACTTACTGACAATAAATAATATTATGAACGGTAAGAATGCTCTAAACCCTACACGTATTATATCCCCATCGTTTTTTCGTTCACATTTGCCCAACATGTTAATTTGCTGAGCGGGGTTTATGTCGTCTGCTAGGCTAGGCACTGCACTGAGTCTGCACGCATGAGGCAGGCTGGTAATAAGTCTTATAATGATGGTAAGAACGTTCTGAACCCTACACGTTTTCGATTACGATTTTTCTTGCCTTGAAATAATAATTCGGAAACCATTCATTTACTGAACTGATGCAGTCGTATTTCAGTGTAGTCTGACAGAGTCGATCGAGTCAGTCTTCCAAACTGGTCTAGCTGGTACGTTATCGGAATAACACTTGTGTTTTCTGTTAGCCGCTGGGAATTGTATACTAACTCATCATTTGGTAATGTGGATGATAAGCTACATGCCACTAACACGGCATATGAGAAGAATCTATGCAAGTCGGCGAAAATTAGATGAAACACAGCGGCTTCTATATTTAGATCAGTGGCACTGGCACAGGCACATGCAATCTGTCAGAAAAACAACAACAACACTTCTGCTTTAATTGAGAAGCAGGGAATTTATGGTCATTTGGTATTGTGGAGAATATAAGCTACATGTCATTAATTAATTCTGAGGATGAGAGCACAGTCTCGCTTAGGCAAAGGGCGGAAGAATACGCTCTGTGGAAGGTTAGCGCACTCTTGGAGTGCGCTGACAATTTTAGTGCATTGCCATTAGCCAATCAGCTGTTTCACATCAATCATGTGGCACCAGTACTTACTGACAATTATTAGTATTATTTAAGTTATTGAGACATCCCAGTGCACTAAGGGATTTATAGAGCAAATCGAGACAATTCATTATTGAACGAAGCGCATAGCGCTGAGTTCAATAATTATTTTCGAGATTTGCTCTATAAATCCCTTTGTGCACTGGGATTGTTTCAATAACGATATTGTCAGTTGCGCCAGAGAAAAAAGATGATTCAAAACGCACATTTGGATAGGCATAACTGTGTGGTCAGGTCGTGTAAGATCTACTTTTGTGTGGGCTGTCTCAAGTGTGTCATGCTTTCGTCACACGCAAACTCTTGTTTTGATTTTTGTTGGTAAAATCCAGTGTAGCGTAAAGCTAAACAGTGATGATCTTTCAGAGAGACCTCATTTGAACTCGGAGAAAGGACTGTGCTATTAGTTATTTGCGATTCGAAACCTCCAGTCGAGTCTGGTACTAAACATGAACGGTAAGAATGCTCTGAACCCTACACGTATTATATCCCCATCGTTTTTTCGTTCACATTTGCCCAACATGTTAATTTGCTGAGCGGGGTTAATGTCGTCTGCTACTGCTAGGCTACCTGGGCAATCGAACCACTGCAGTCTGCACGCATGACGCAGGCTGGTAATAAGTCTTATATATGGTAAGAACATTCTGAACCTTACACGTTTTCGATTACGATTGTTCTTGCCTTGAAATAATTATTCGGAAACCATTCATTTACTGAACTGATGTAGTCGTATTTCTGTGTAGTCTGCTACAGAGTCGATCGAGTCAGTCTTCCAAACTGGTCTAGCTGGTACGTTATCGGAATAACACTTGTGTTTTCTGTTAGCCGCTGGGAATTGTATACTAACTCATCATTTGGTAATGTGGATGATAAGCTACATGCCACTAACACGGCATATGAGAAGAATCTATGCAAGTCGGCGAAAATTAGATGAAACACAGCGGCTTCTATTTTTAGATCACTTGCACTAGCACAGGCACATGCAATCTGTCAGAAAAAAACCCACTTCTTTAATTGAGAAGCAGGGATTTTATGGTCATTTGGTATTGTGGAGAATATAAGCTACATGTCATTAATTAATTCTGAGGATGAGAGCACAGTCTCGCTTAGGCAAAGGGCGGAAGAATACACTCTGTGGAAAAGTTAGCGCACTCCAAGAGTGCGCTAACAGTTTTAGCGCATCGCCATTAGCCAATCAACTGGTTCACATCAGTCATGTGACACCAGTACTTACTGACAATTATTATTATTATTATTATTATTATTATTATTAGTAGTAGTAGTAGTAGTAGTAGTATACATACATCTGGTGTGATTATAGTAGAACTCCATGCCGCTGTAGTAACCAAAGAAACTCTCGAAGCCTCGCTCTGTGGGTGTGTACTTCCAGTTGCACATTCCGAGATGCCACCTGCGTGCATTACGAAACATTGGAACCAAAATGTTCAACTGTATAACGTCACGCTCATAAGACAATTGCCTATGTCATTGTTTACTGTTTTGAGAAAAACGCTAAAAACCTTTTTTTTAATTTCTGAACAATCTGCCTATCTCATTTTCGTTATAAATTGCAAATAGCCTATCTTGAGCTGTTACATCGGAATAAACGAGAGATAAAGAGCTGACATCAACTGCAAAACAACCCC
>NW_027128353.1:65000-80195 GCF_037325665.1 Littorina saxatilis
GTCTGTGTGTGTGTGTGTGTGTGTGTCTGTGTGTCTGTGTGTGTGTCTGTGTCTGTGTCTGTGTGTGTGTGCAGAGCGATTTAGACTAAACTACTGGACCGATATTTATGAAATTTGACATGAGTGTTCCTGGGTACGACATATCCGAACATTTTTTTCTTTCTTCCGATAAATGTCTTTGATGACGTCATATCCGGCTTTTTGTAAAAGTTGAGGCGGCACTGTCACACCCTCATTTTTCAATCAAATTGATTGACATTTTGGCCAAGCAATCTTCGACGAAGGCCGGACTTTGGTATTGCATTTCAGCTTGGTGGCTTAACAATGAATTAATGGCTTTGGTCATTAAAAATATGAAAATTATAAAAAAAAATGTTTTTATAAAACGATCTAAATTTACGTTTATCTTATTCTCCATCATTTTCTGATTCCAAAAACATATAAATATGTTATATTTGGATTAAAAACAAGCTCTGAAAATTAAAAATATAAAAATTATTATCAAAATTAAATTGTCCAAATCAATTTAAAAACACTTTCATCTTATTCCTTGTCGGTTCCTGATTCCAAAAACATATAGATATGATATGTTTGGATTAAAAACACGCTCAGAAAGTTAAAACGAAGAGAGGTACAGAAAAGCGTGCTATCCTTCTCAGCGCAACTACTAAACCGCTCTTCTTGTCAATTTCACTGCCTTTGCCATGAGCATGAGCGGTGGACTGACGATGCTACGAGTATACGGTCTTGCTGCGTTGCATTGCGTTCAGTTTCATTCTGTGAGTTCGACAGCTACTTGACTAAATGTTGTATTTTCGCCTTTCGCGACTTGTTTCCATTTAGTCAAGTTTTGACTAAATGTTACAACATAGAGGGGGGAATCGAGACGAGGGTCGTGGTGTATATGTGTCTGTGTGTGCGTGTGTGTGTGAAGAGCGATTTAGAGTAAACTACTGGACCGATCTTTATGAAATTTTACATGAAAGTTTATGGGTATGATATCCCCAGACGTTTTTTTCTTTTTTGGGATAAATGTCTTTGATGACGTCATATCCGGTTTGTTTGTAAAAGTTGAGACGGCACTGTCACACTCTTATTTTTCAATGAAATTGATTGAAAGTTTGGCCAAGCAATTTTCGACAAAGGCCGGACTTTGGTATTGCATTTCAGCTAGGAGGCTTACAAATTAATGAATGACTTTGGTCATTAAAAATCTGAAAATTGTAATTAAAATTAGTTTTTTTTTATAAAACGATCTAACATTACGTTTATCTTATTTTTAATTATTTTCTGATTCCAAAAACATATAAATATGTTATATTCGGATTAAAAACATGCTCTGAAAATTAAAAATATAAAAATTATGAAATTAAATTTTTGAAATTGATTTAAAAAACAATTTTATCTTATTCTTTGTCGATTCCTGATTCCAAAAACATATAGATATAATTTGTTTGGATTAAAAACACGCTCAGAAAGTTAAAACGAAGAGAGGTACAGAAAAGCGTGCTATGCAGCTCAGCGCAACCACTACCGCGCTAAACAGGCTCGTCAATTTTACTGCCTTTTGCACGAGCGACGGACTACGGTCATTGTGAACAAATGCAGTGCGTTCAGTTTCATTCTGTGAGTTCCACAGCTTGACTAAATGTTGTATTTTCGCCTTACGCGACTTTGTTTTCTTCTCTTTTTGTAGATTTTTGTTTAAACATGTATAGGCTTTACATTACAGTACATCACATAGACAAGGGGACAATTACAACACTCAGGGGGTGGTCATGGCTTGGTGGTCGCAGTATCACAAATCTATACATACATATAAATAAAAGAGAGTGTATGTCTGTCTGTGTGTGTGTGTGTGTGTCTGTCTGTCTGTGGTTGCCATACCTCAGAGATGGCAAAAGATAAGCACAAGATATTGTGCATGCACACTGCCCTGGACCCACACATGTGCACCTGGGTTTTTAGTTTCTCAAGACATTATAACCTTCCTCGGATAATGACCCTCCCCATCTATCAATACAGTCTATATAGTGCAAGGGAGGTAAGTCATGCTTTGTCACCCACGGAAGGGAGGTAACTCTCATCAAACCAGTATACCGTGTCATTCTTAAGGGTTACCCCCCGCCCGCTATCATCCCGCCGCCCCCCCCCCCCCCCCCCCCCCCCCCCCGTAGTTACCGTCTGATCGAAGCACGCATACCTCATGAGTGAGCGCGTCATACCTTTTTGAACAGGGGAGAGAACTCTGTAAATTCTCGTGATCTTTCACTGAGGCGATCGTTTCGTAAACATTATTCGCGATGATCTGGAAGGCAGGGAGGGGGAGCAGGGGGCAGGGTTAGTGAGATATATAACAAGACCAATCCTGATGACGCTTTAAAAACATGGTATTCTACATTTCGCGAAGTTTTAGATAAACATGCACCTAAAAGGTCAAGAAGAATTAAGTATTCATATCGGCCAGGGTGGATCACTCCTGAAATTATAGAAGCCCAACATTACCGAGATTATCTATGCCGGATCGACCGCCAATCTGAAGAGTACAAAACACAGAAAGCAAAATGTCAGTATATGACTCGACAGTCAAAAAAGCAGTTCTTCGAAAACATTCTTAAGAAAGGCAAGAGTTCCAAGGAAACATGGAAAGCCATTAATCTTTTAACTAATAAATGTGTAAAGACCACATCATGGAACGAAAACGATATTTCGCCAGATGAAATTAATAATCACTTCTGTTCAGTTGCAAGTAAAGTAATAAAAACTGACAAATCCGATGAAAACAATTTACCCATTTTGCGCAAGTACTGTGACACCAAAATTAAATACGAGGCACAAGTTATTCCTTTTTTGTCAGTCTCCAAAGTATGTAATTCTCTAACTCACTTGAAAGAAAGTAGCACAAAGGGAACTGATGAAATAGACAGCAACATTCTTAGATTATCAGCCCCACATATAGCGGAATCACTAACGTATTTTTACAATCTCTGTATTGAAAAAAGTGTTTATCCCAAAGCTTTCAAGGAAGCTAAAGTGATCCCCCTCTTTAAGGCAGGTGATAAAACAGATCCCTCAAATTTTAGACCGATATCCGTTTTACCAGTATTGTCAAAACTACTGGAAAAACATGTCAATGACCATATTATGATATACTTTACATCAAACAATTTGTTTCATGAAACTCAGTCTGGTTTTAGACCTAAACACTCGTGCCATACGGCATTGACATAACTGGTGGACTCTTGGTTATCAAAAATCAACTCTAATAAGTTATGTGGAGCACTGTTTATGGACTTTGCAAAGGCATTTGATGTTATTGATCACGCCCTCCTTTTGCGGAAACTTTCCATTTATAGACTACCACAGCCCACACAGGCTTTTATAGCCTCTTTTTTGTCGGGAAGAACACAAAAAGTTACCTTTAACAGTTCGAGCTCTGAAGCAATGCCAATTGTATATGGGGTCCCACAAGGCTCGGTCCTCGGACCTTCATTATTTTCTGTCTACATCAATGACTTACCATTACACATATCCTCTGGACAGTGTGATATGCTAGCTGATGATACTACTATTCATACCTCAGGTGATGATATTACTTCTGTAGTCGACACACTTCTGAAGTGTGTCGATGATGCTGTAGAATGGACGCATTTAAACCACATGTCTCTCAATCCAGAAAAAACAAAGTATATGCTAATTACTACGCGTCAAAAACGACAAGTCATGTCGGAACCAAAGAAGTGCATTTCTGTTGATAGTCAGCTGATAAACGAGGTTAGTGAACACAACATTTTGGGTGTAACTATTGACAACAATCTAACATGGGGCCCTCATGTAAGTAACTTATGTAAATCTACAGCAAAAAAAGTTCACCAGTCTGCAAAGATTAAACATTTTCTAAATTTTGATGCGCGCAGAACATTTTTTCAAGCGCATGTGCAGTCTGGAATAGACTATGCATCAACCCTTTGGGATTCTGCAAGTGATGCAGCTTTAAGACCCCTAAAATCTTTGCACAGACGCGGAGTAAAAGTTGTTCTGCTGAAAAACAGCACCCTCTCTAATCATGACTACAAAAAAGCTGAAATTCTTCCACTTTCATCCAGACTAGCGTTTAACAAGGCAAGGTTTATGCATAAAATAGTTCTTGGACATGTACCAGACTATTTAACTAAAAGAATATTATTAACTGAGACTTCATCAAGCCGCACGAAGAAACTAAATGTTCCCCTCCCTAGAATTGACTTGTATAAAACTAGTCTGGCATACTCAGGTCCATTTCTGTGGAATGGTTTACCAGTCTCTCTCAGACAGCCACTTTCTGTTGCCAGTTTTAGAAGACATAATTTTTTTGTATATGCTTTCATCGTCGTGTGGCACTTAATGCCTCGATCAGGTACTGCTGTTTGATAAGTACATGAAGATCTACTAATAGAATCATTTCAGTTAAGTTTTTGTTTCTTGTTTTTTTTCTCTCTCTGTTTACGTTGTTCTCTTCATGGATTGTGCACATACATTATGATTATGTGTACAATGTGTACATGTGTGTGTGTGTGTGTGTGTGTGTGTGTGTGTGTGTGTGTGTGTGTGTGTGTGTATGTGTGTATGTTTGTGTGCGTGTGTCTGTGTGTGCGTGTGTGTCTGTATGTGCATGTATGTCTGTGTGTGTCTGTGTGCATGTGACCGTGTGTGTTTTAATGTATACCATTACCAATGACCATGTTGGCATGTATGCTATGAACATTTTTTTTCTCTCTTTGTCTGATTTAATAACCATGTTTTTATGTTTTTGCTTTGCTTCTTCTTCTGCTTTAATATTATGCACTGCTTAGTTAATTCCCTCTTGGGCGAGGGCTGGATGAAAAAAGATCTTTGCTGTATCTACTCCATTACCCTCGAAAAATAAAGTTGGTTCGTTCGTTCGTTCGTTCGTTCTCTCTCTCGCTTTCTCTCTCTCTCATCTGACTCTTGGCACACAGGTCAAAGCAGAGGTTGACTTGAGTGCACGTGTACCTGTTGGGCGCAAAGTAAGAATCCGGGGCAGAGTTGGAATAATCGGGATTTCCCGAAACCTCATTTGATTTCCAACAAAGCGCCGCATTTCCGGAAACGAGCTGCCTCGTTCTAGAAATGGCAACCCTTCGACTGGCACAAAAAAGTATACCCTTTTCACAGGTCATGAATAAGGTATATGAAAAAGCAAGGTCTTATACAGGGGAAGTCTTGAATTGGGGGTGTGGGGGTACACTGTGTAACAATTATCTCAGTGACACTCAGCGCATGCAGCTAGCTTGTTGCTGCTGTCTCGACTGATCTATTTTGAACACAATGATTTTTTTTTTCTCAGAGTAGAGTGTTAGTTTGCTACAACAGGCTGAAATCATCTTTAATTTGAATCAACATTTTGCAACAATCAATCACGTCAATATAGCGCACAGACTTGCACATTACGTTTCAAGAGCCTAGATTACCATGCATGCAGTGACAAGAGCCTACTCAATAAAGGGACGTAATGCTGTCTCTGCAGCCCAGAGAGACTGTGAGTTTAATATATAATCAGTTAAGACTGAGTAAAAAAAATATTACAATCGATAGTTACCAGTGAAACTGAAGTTATATCGGAACACTCTTGTTGTGTTTTTGTTGTTGTAAAATGTAAGATCTGAAACGTTAAAAATTACGTAAAATTGGTGCGTTTTGGTCGAGCGGGATGGGTCGTTGAACTGTGTTGTTACAACCCGCCGAAGTTATCAAAAGTGTTTTTGCTTTTTGTAATTCGGTTGGTTTGGTGCGTTATACAATGCATCTGCTTTTTCAAGACTAAGCATTGATCACATAGGCCATCATGACTTGTATCATTTTACATCGCATTCTAAGAAAGAGCAGAATTCTCACTATGCGCGCGATACATTTCTAGAATCGCGTAGCGCAAAGTTGGAATTCCTACAATGGCGGCCATTGTTAGAATTCCAACAAAGCGCAGGTCATTTCCGGAAAAGCGCCGATGACGAGATGGGTCGCAACATACCTAGGAGGGGGGGGTGATTTCTTGAATTAGCTGAGGGCGGAAGGAAATCGCTCACCTTCCACGTCCAAAACGTAGTGATATTGACACGCCAGATTAGTGCGGTAGCGTATTGAGCTAAGCAGGAAAACGCGCTTTTCTGCCGGTATTCTTGTTAACTTCGCAATTTTCGGGAAACATCCACTTTCACTTTGAGACTGTTCTGTTTACATTCGACACTATCAAAACCACTTTGCAATACTGAAATAATTTTTTCTGTGTTCGAAAGCTACAGCCAATCGTTATTATGTCCCCTTAGGTACAGTTTTATAACATTATTGGCACATGTAAACAATAGGAATTAATTAATGAACGCTACGAAAAGGGCAGCCTTTAACCTCCCTGTTGTCACTCAGCATTTTTTTTTTTTATTCTCATCCACACTTTCAGCACTTCCCCCACCCGCCCTCCCTATCTCAGATGTAATTTGTAAATGACGTTTTCAGCCTTCAATCCACTATTTAACATAGTAAGTCAAGCTTTTCAAACCAAATTAATAATTGCTTTGATGTTTTGCTGATGTTCAGTTTATTATTTAATAAAGATCTCATGGTTCAAAATTTCATATGTTTTTTCAAAAACGTGCGTGTGTTCCATTTCAAACTAACCTCACTGATGTGAACTCCATTATTACTGTCACATCTGTTTTACAAATTACACCCATAATCCAAACCAACGCGCAAACACACACACACACCACAACTACACACATATGTACTCGTTACCATTAGCCAACGCTCGTCACAACACTGTCAGTCTCAAGTCTAAATAATAATAGTATAAATCATAACTAATTTTCTTCACACCATCATAGACATAATGTTGCTTCACATGTTCTTTGTACAATCGTTGGTTTTCACAATAAATATTGCATTACTGTAATTGTCTTCTTTTTCTTTTACAATATCTTTCCAAAAACAAAACCCAAAGACCACACAAGCTATTTTGCAACCTACTCCTATCTCTGGTCTCTCTTCCTGGGTACAATGGTACCTAAGACTTACATTCAAATGCTTACATTTCCATGCTACCCACATTGTCAAAATACCAATAATTATTCAAAACAAATGTTAACTACTACCTAACTTCATTTCAGACCCACACCCATTATTATACACACATTTCACATTTAAACCATTAGTCGGCCCCCTGTCGATATTTATCGACTAAGTTCCTTGTCCACATTGGAATAAGATTGGAGAGGTTTCTGAGAGAGGGGAGAGCAGAAACACCCGGGCGAAGCCGGGCCTGACTGCTAGTATGTACAATAAAATGAACCTGTGGGGTTACATCAAAACATGCATATACAAGCGCCAATCCTTGTAAAAATGTATCTAGTGTATTATTCTTAGCTGCGTTGTACTTTTCCCAAATTAATCTTTGCTTAAATTTCTATTAAATGTCTGAAAATGAGTGATCCTTTTGTTCATTTTGGAAATATATAATTATGTGGTGTTTGGCACAAACTACAAACACATCACAAACTTTATCGGTGACTTCATTGTTTGCCACTTCGTGTACTTTAGTCCATTGAGCATTACAACTACATTTACGGAATGAATCGAGCTTCAACAACACTCACGGCGAGCAGAGGTACTGGACATACGACGAGTTGAGGATGACCCCCTCGCTGGCCATACGGTTGAGAGTCGGGGTGATCATGGCGGGGTTGTGCCAACCCACATCGTTCCAGCCTGACCATGACAACAGTGTTTCAAATCAAACCAAATCAAATCAGATCATTATAATCAAATCTAATCTAAATAAATCCAAAAACAAAAAGACTACCAACGTTCCAAAATTCAAAATCAAAAAACAAGAAAGGTAGGTTGTTTGAACGTTTGTTATTGACAAAACAATACATGCACATTATATTTCGACCCAACGGTCTTTTAAGTGAACAAACAAACACATATTCACACAAAACTTATCTTGATAGTTCTATCAGTTTACATTGTTGTGTGTGAATATCTGTTTGTCTGTTCACTTAAAAGACCGTTGGTTCGAAATATATGTGAATGTATTGTTTTGTCAATAACAAACGTTCCAACAACCGAACTTTCTTGTTATTGATTCCAAATATAATCTAAGTATGTGAAATGAACTATATTATTTTAAACATGATACATTACAGTGGTGGTGTATACAACTACAAACACACCACTACATCAGTATAAGCATTGCGTGCTTGCCTCTCACGCTGAAGGTCGTGGGTTCGATCCCAACCGGGGCGAATACAAATACCTGAGTGTTCCGAGCGCTCTCCAGTCCACCCAGCTGGGAATGAGTACCTGACCCTATTAATGGGGCTGTCACACTATTCACGACTTTTTTCCGTGACCTTTCGGATTTGATGGGGGCTGCCATTTTGTTCTCATCTCCTCAGTGTGTTCCGGTCTGAAACCGGTTTAAAACACCACTAGGCGGAAACCCCAAAACAATGACGGCCGCCTTTTTCGAAATAACATTTTCAGAGATTGTACACAAAAACAACGCCCGAACGGAAAGACAGAATGTGTCTTTCGCTAGATTGCAAGTCAGGCTTTTCACTTTTCCGATGACGACAACCGCTGAGAGTGAAGAAACGACGCTGTTTGACTTCAAAATCTCCAGTCGCAGACGACCTTCGCTTTCGCAGTACAGTCTATAGGCAGGTGCAATGTTACTCATTTTGATCAGCTCGTTTACGTATATTTTTTGCATTCAGATCAATTAGAATGATTGGAATCAAAGCAGGAATAACTTCGGCATGCAAATGCATTTATTTGGCGAAATCAGTACAGCAGTAAGCTAGATTCAGTTTTTCCCTTCAGTTTGTTTGCGTGACTGAATTTTGTCTTCAAGAATGTACCACTTTCTTGATTTTGATTGTTTGTTCAGCTCATTGGCACGAAATGCATCTTGCAAAATATCAATTTGTTGAATGAAAACGGAATAAGTGACATTCTAACATTTATCTGCTTGCAAAAACAATCGCAAGGATAGATCTATCTGCTTCATTGACAGAGATGTTCATTGAATTTAAAAAGCATGACTCGGTTTGCAGGCTCTCCGATTAGATCTATCTAGTGTTTGTGTTCTTAGATTTATTGGCCATGTGGGCTGTTTACGATCATAACACTGTGTTGGTTTGTGCTGGTGCAATCTGCAGATCAAAGGGGATTGACCACATGGTGATGCAGTGATCAATGCAACTTGTGTTCACCACTCAATGCCTTCTACCAATCTCAATGGCAAAACGAAAGGTACAGTAACATGCTTGTGATTTCACATTATGTAATGTCTCTGGCGATCAACATAGTTTTTAACTCTAGTCTAACTGATCATGCTTATTACTATTAGTATTCAATTTCATACGATATATTCTCCGCCCCAGCTCCACCCTCACCCCATAGCACTGCCAATCAGCCTCTACACTACAGTCCAACAACAACGACACCTCTAAAAGCCCCCCCCCCCCCCCCCTACCCTCCGTGCAACATATGGTCATAGGGAGTACTCTAATAGTTCCAGAACATACCCGACCACACTCATACACAGGGTACTGACAAAGGAACCTTTTTTTCAGTCTCCATCAGGGCTGTCACCTAATATATGCAGACAGGTGTAACGGACGTTTTAGCAGCCACTGTACCACACATGTCTTAAGGTAAATATAGGTATGTTAGTATATTTACAAACTGTTCACTCTGTTGGTTTTTCTTGCAGCATTTATTCAGAAACTCTGTAAATTGTGGCAATAACATATGCAGACGTTCAACTTATTATTGAAGAAATAGAATCAAAATTGGTTTATTAAGTATTTGAATTTTGATCATGTGATCAGAGAAACAGTTTCTTGAACTGCTAAGCTACAAGTACAAGGACAACAACATAAACAGGTGACTGTAGACTCAGGCATTGGGTTTTTTTTTTAATATGCACAGCAATGTTTACTCAGTACTGGGGGGGGGGGGGTGGATTTAAAGTGTTCTTTTGGCTTCCAGAGAGGTGCTACGCCTGTTTAAGATTGAAATAAAATGGTAAGGGTTATCACAAAACAGCAAGGATAATGTTGCATGCCTGTATTTTCAGTTTGAGTTTAAAAAAAAAATTAAATACTAGTTTTCTGATTAGCTATAACTATAATTCACGTGAGAATATTATAAGATGCTACCTTTTTTTAATTTTTTTTTATATAAGATTAGCTCATCGGTCGATGCTTAGATCTAGAAAAACACCAGCTCACTTTATGGGGATTTGAATAGTGCTGTTTCATGAGTTCCAGATCTAGACTGACAAGGTAGTACAACATTTATTTTTAGCTTGCAAAATTGAACTTGCCCTGCAGTCACCTTAAGTCGAACTGCTTTCCCTGCCACCGGGTGCAGCAGATTGGCTACAATGTCTTTAATCGAAGAAAGTTTGCATTCTTGTCCGAGTCAATGCAGCCCGCTCGAAAATTACTTCCCTTGGACGCGTGACGTCAGCCGCGGAATCGGCCGGGTTGAACGGTGCTCTCTTTGTGCCGTGTAGTGGGCGCAATCGGGTTGTCTAGTCAAGCCCTCAAGCATACTTCACGGGTAGGTGAAGGGTGACTTCTCCCAGGCCAAAATTTCGCAGTAAAAAACGGAGTTCATAACATGTCTTCCGTCCCCCTCCTGCTTTTGTTCCACTTGAACCCTGTTTTTGTTAAACTTATTGGCAGATATTGTCACGCGTCGAGGAACACAAACACACACACACAAACACACTCACACACACACACAGACAGATACACACACACACACACACACACACACACACACACACACACACACGTGTTATCACACATATACACAGACACACACGCACATACGTGTTATCACACACACACACACACACACACACACACACACACACACACACACACACACACACACACACACACACACACACACGATAACCATCACAAACACAGTTTGACAAATTCATCTTTGATTTTTTGCGGCCGAACCCCCCTCCGCCATTTTCCACACTATATCCACTGTTTCATCTTTGTCTCCGTCTCTCTTCCCTTTATCTTATCTCGTCTATCTACTTGAGTGAGTAACTGAAGATGTATTATCATCATCTCTTTCCTAGATTTTCCCACCGACAGAGTTGGCTTTTGTCTTGAATTCAGTACCTCACACGTACACGGTAATTGGTGTGACACCTCAAGCGGACCTTCTTCATAAGTGTACAGTGTCTGCTGACAAGGGACACGAGGGTCTGTGGTTGAGCAACTTTATGGTTTAACCGGGTGGACTGGGGGAGTAGCAACAGCATGTGAACCACTTTAGAAATGACTTGTAAAGGTTGCAGTCGGTCAGATCAAAGAAGAGAAAATGGGAACGTGGGTCTTGAGAAGATACCACCATCATAATACTTTACTTTGTGCAAGAATCAATCACGCGTACAGCATTACAGATGTCCAGCTGTAGTCTACATTGTACTGTAAACTTCACAGCGGCCTTATCGGCTTCCTTGAGTGACGTCACAGCAAGGCTAACGCTGCGGCGTCTTTCTTGTGCTGACAGAGTTGTCGGTCGCGGATTTTGAGTCGTTTCGGCCTGCCAACTGCTTCGTTTTTTTGCGGATTGTGAGAACTAGCAGAAAGTTTCACGCATTTTAATGGTTTCAAACTAATGATGAAAGTGTCTTCTTCTTTGACCAAATCAACAGTCTTTAGTTGAATCAACTCGGAAAACTCTTAAACGCGTTTTTGCACGCGACTCAGCGCATTTTTGAGACCAGGCAACCCGACAGCTGCCCTTTAAACAAGAAATTCGCGCTGAAGTGTATATAGATCATATTCAGCTCCGCTGTTTTCGAGATGCATACATACAATTTCGATTTGGTATTTCACCCATAAACACTCACAAATGCCGCTATCGAACTGACGTTGTACCGGGCCTTTTGATTTGCCCTGTATGCAGAGAGGACGTGGAAGACGAGAAACATGTATTGTTTGTATGCAAAGGATATTGTGATTATAGACTTGATGTCAAAATATTAAGAGAAAAAACCCAGAGTGAAGATGCGAACAGTATTATACGTGTTATGTCTGTAGATAAAGGGGATTCAGTGGTGCATGTGGCCAGATTCTTATATCGTGTTTTTCAAAAAAGGAAAAGTTTTTTGGACTAGTTACCCAATGTGGAACAGGTGAACGAGACGGCGATGGTTATACATAGTTTGTGCCATGGAATGTTAGAGCAGGTTTGATTGCAAATAATGTATGCTGGTGTAGTACACTTGTGTTGTTGTTGTACCTACTGACATTGTTGATTTTTGCGCTGGAAATGTGTGTATGTTAGAGAGAGACAGAGAGAGAGAGAGAGAGAGAGAGAGAGAGAGAGAGAGAGAGAGAGAGAGAGAGAGAGAGAGAGAGAGAGAGAGAGAGAGAGAGAAGGAGAGAGAGAGAGCTAGAGAGTTTGTGCCGTGGAACGATAGAGCATGATTGAAAGCCGATAATGTATGTTAGCACTGTAAACTTGTTTGTCGTTGCACCTATCCATATTGTTAATTCATGCGCTGGATATGTCTTTAGGTTTAAGAGAGAGAGAGAGAGTGAGAGAGAGTGAGAGCGTGCGTGCGTTCGTGTGAGTATATGTTAGAGAGAAAGAGATAAAACCGGGTGATTGTCCATAAATACAAACACACGGCATGTATTACTGACCCCCCCTCCCCACACCCCGTTGAAATGAACCTTGTGTGTTTAATCAATAAAATGTCTTACGCCTTACGTCTTACGTACGTCTCTCTCTCTCTTTTTCTCTCTCTCTCTCTCTCTCTCTCTCTCTCTCTCTCTCTCTCTCTCTCTCTCTCTCTCTCTCTCTCTCTCTCTCTCTCTCTCTCTCTCTCTCTCTCTCTCTTTCTCTCTCTTTTTTTTCCCTGAAGGGGGGGCCCGGGCACCCTTCGCCCCCCCCTAAATCCGCCACTGGAGCGTTTAATTATACACAAAACCAAACATACATAATGTTAGTAATGAACACTTATTGATATCTCTTTCTTGCAAAAGCTCACGGCGATGATCACAAAATGAGTATGTATGTATACTAGCTATGAAACAGTGTTCAAGCATCGCACAAACGATACATTGGCTGGGCATTATATACACTTTCCGTTTCCCACCCTTTTCGCATTGTAAACATGACTTTTAAAGCTGAATTCATTGACAACGAACGTAAAATGTATCTACAGAATAAATACGTGCACAAAGCAAACGAGTACCCCAAAAAACATACAAGCAAAAACATCCGAAAATAACGACAATGACAATGCCAACACAAACTCCTGTATAGTCTTAAACAATAACAATAACAATAACAGCACTTTATTGTCCATTAAAATATTACATAAAAATGGAAATTTTTCTTCGGCACACCCTGTCTGCCTGTAAACGATTATAACAACAATTGTATAGGACGACACACATAAAACATAAAACATAAAAGGGATACAATCAAATATGATATTGCACTATGTAAATTTACCCTCTCATATCACAGGAGTTGGGTTTCACAGCCGAGTAATCACATTACAAATATTTCCCACACACCTTCACATGTACACATTGTTTGTTTTTTCCCAGCCGACCAGCCTCTACGTGATGCGAGAAGAATTTAAAATGGTGACTGCAGAAGGCAGGAATGACTTTTTAAACTGGTTTTTGCGTGCCAAAGGGACCTTATAACGTTTACCTGAAGGGAGAATTTCGAAACAGGGGTTGAGAGGATGGATCGGATCACGGACAATTTTGAGAGCTTTCCGCTTAATGGCAGCTTCGTAGAGACTGGTCAGCTGTCGTTGGGGTTGCCCAACAAGCTTGCTAGCCGTCGCAACAATGCGGTGGAGTTTAGCTTTGTTTTTAACATTTGTGGTACCATACCATGTCACAATGTTAAAAGTCAGTATGCTTTCAATCAAACTGCGATACACAAGTTCCATAACACTTTGATTGACATTAAAATATTTAAGCTTCCTGAGAAGAAAAAGTCGCTGCTGAGCTTTCTTATAAACAGCATGAACATGATCACTAAAAGTCAGCTTATTGTCAATTGAAACCCCAAGATATTTGAAGGTTTCCACAAGTTCAACTTCCTTGTCGCTTATTCTCACTTTTTGGGGACCACAATTATCACTCTTTCCTCCAAAAATCATTTCTTTTGTTTTGCCTACATTCAACTGCAAGAAACTGGACTTGAACCATTCATTCAGAAGATCAACTTGGGTAAAATACTTTGACAAAGCAAAGTGTTACTCACCCAAATCGTCAGCGACGATAAAGACAATGTGGGGCTGTTTGGCTCCATTGCAGCCTGCTACACTCAAAACAGCAACAACCAAAGTGAGTACAATCATTGTTCCAGAACTACGGACTCGACACACCTCTGCCATAAACTTTGCAGACTGAACGATCTACACGTCTGCAAGATCCAAGTAAGGTTAAAATTGATCAAAGCATCGACACACAAAAACTCCTCTGTTATCAGTGGAATTGTGTGCAGTCGGTTGATAAGCTTGTCCTTCAAAATTATTGAACTAATAACAAGGCCAAGTATCTGTTTCGGGTGAAGAATTAAGCACATGTTAAAATAGATCAGGTTGAATAATGTGCAATCGATTGACGCACGTGCACTTCAGAATGATTTAACTAATCACATGACCAAGTATCACATATTTGTACATGTATTATCAACGTGCTAAGATTACGAAGGCCGGTAATATGTTTTAATCAGTAAGGATAATCTGAGTTAGTTATGCAGCGGTGTCAAACGATCATCAGTCCGTTACGAACACAATGCATCGTTCGGAAGTATCCGACTCGTATTCCAAGTCAGGAAATAACTGTTCCGTTTAAACACGGTATATTTCAATACCGATCACAAACACAAATACAATTTGTGTGTCCATTGCCTGTTTTTGTTGAGCGAAAAGAGTCAGTCTGACATGGCACAGGTGTAGGATTGAACCATTGTAGACATGACCTGAAGATAAGCTGTAAGATGATCGATTTATTCAAAATAGTTGCGGTCGACTTGCAGCAGGCGCCGGAGAGTGTGTGAGTGTGGGGGGGGGGGGGGGGGGGGCATGTCTTCCACATGTCGGAACGTCGTGTTAAGGGG
>NW_027128354.1:0-12500 GCF_037325665.1 Littorina saxatilis
CCTTGGACATCCTTCAGTCCAGAGCACATACAGGCCACAACAAACGTATTGGACACTTGCCCGAAACCCCTCTCGTTCCCGCAAACTTGCAGGATCGTTACACAAATGTGCCAAATATTGCTGACATAAGCTGTGAATACCTACATATCACCTGGGGTGTAAAGGCTAGTTGGTCAGCTGCCATGTTGCTGGAAAGCTGTAGTGAGACGGCTGCGGTGCAAAGTCGAAGGCAGCATTGAACCAAGCTCATGTTTATTTGACCCAGCTTTTATATGCCCTTCCATGGAATATTTCCTTTCTAACGATAAGCCGCTCAGGTCAAATCAGTGTTGGCAAGTGCAAGTGCATTGGAAAGCAAAACTTAGTCACATGAGGTTTTTCTGTTTTGTTGATTAAGAGAGCATTTGAACCGAGGTCATGCCGGGTCATGTTCATGAGCTTCAATGCTACTTTGTTTTTTACATTTAGTCAAGTTATAACTAAATGTTTTAACATCGAGACGAGGGTCGTGGTGTATTTGTGTGTATGTATGTATGTATGTATGTATGTATGTATGTATGTATGTATGTATGTATGTATGTATGTATGTATGTATGTATGTATGTATGTATGTATGTATGTATGTATGTATGTATGTATGTATGTATGTATGCATGCATGCATGCATGCATGTATGTATGTATGTATGTATGTATGCATGCATGTGTGTGTGTGTGTGTGTGTGTGTGTGTGTGTGTGTGTGTGTGTGTGTGTGTGTATGTATGTATGTATGTATGTATGTATGTTTAGAGCTTTTCCGAGGAAACTACTGGACCGATTTTTATTAAACTTCACATGAGATATTCTATAATATGATATCCCCAGACCATTTTTTTCCTTTTTTTCGATAAATGTAGTTGATGACGTCATATCCGTCTTTGTGTGAAAGTAGAGGCGGCACTGTCACGCCTTCATGTTTTAAGCAAATTGAAATTTTGGTCAAGCAATCTTCAGCTTGGAAGCTTAGCTTAAACATTAGTTCATGAGTTTGGTCTTTTTAGTATTGCGGGCATTAAGATCCAGAGGTGGCACGGAATTGTGGTCCAAAAACGTGCTTCTTGACATTTGTGCCTACGTTGAACGCAAAAGAATCATTGCACGGTGATATTTTGTCATCAGCATCATCTTCTTTGCAATAAAGTGATCATTTTCAAAGTGAACCCTAACATTTTACATCATGGTGACAACTTTAGACGTGTATTCTCAGAATCGTTTTTTTGAGCACCAGTGCTGTCATTAGGACATTCTCTTTAACTGTTTAACTTTCTTACTTTCTCAGGGAGGGGGGGGGGGGGGTATTTTTGCCCAAAAAAATGTCTCTGTGCGATAACAAAGAGAATATCTATGCATTACCAAGGAATAATTTAAGACATTCAGTCAAAGTACAGAATTCGCTGTTATTTCCTATACTTATTTTGTTGCCTGCGATATCTACCCAGTGAACAAAATCTGTTCTTAAATAAAGAAGAAAATACTCTGTTATTACATGGTGGTACCTGTTTAGCGTGAAAAAAAAACATACTTGAAAGTTTTGTCTTCACTTTTCTTGATCAAAGAACAAGAAAGGTAGGTTGTTGGAACGGTTGTTATTGACAAAACAATTAATTCACAAATATATCGACCCAACGGTCTTTTAAGTGCATAGACAAACAATTAATAACGAAAACAATAATAATAATAATGATTCAGTTGCTTGCGGCTTCGTGGCAGGCGGAAGAAAAAATCAGCCAGATAAGTTTTCGTTATTAATTGATTTTCTGTGCACTTAAAAGACCGTTGGGTCGATATATTTGTGAATGTATTGTTTTGTCAATAACAAACGTTCCAACAACCTACCTTTCTTGTTTTTTGATTCTGAATTTTGGAACGTTGGCAGTCTCTTTGTTTTTGGATTTACTTTTCTTGAACATGACTTTTTCCCCCCAAACTAAATGTTTATAGCCAAAGGATTGGCACAAAACGTCAATTCTGACCAATACATCATGCACATCATATTACTTTTTATGACCAAAAAACCCACACACCTTTTGAGTGGTTTTTTTTCTCTCAATCAAGGACCTTGAAAACAAAGGCAAAGCTTATCAAAAAAGCAAATCGTTATTTTCCTGCCATCTCTGCCCTTACAATGTTGTCAGCTCTCCACTGCCCTGACTTAACGCAAAGGACATTCAGAAGAAGTGAGACAGTGAGACAAACAGACAGACAGACAGACAGACAGACAGACAGACAGACACAAACGGAAACAGTATACGGACCACTTCTTGTTTCATGCTGAAAACTGCTTGTTTTCTGGCGAAGAAGTTTATTTGTGTGTTTTGTAGTGGTTTTCTTTGCAAGTAACCGGTATGCCTAATACGAGCTAATTAGCTTTGATAGACGATGAAAAGATGAGTCTTATACAACATTATTGATTAGAAAAAAAACTATAACCGACATTCAAAAAAGAAACTCGAGGGAGACAGAGAGAAAGAGAAAGAGAGAGGGGGGAAGAGAGAAAGAGAGAGAGAGAGAGAGAGAGAGAGAGAGAGAGAGAGAGAGAGAGAGAGAGAGGGGGGGGGGGGAGAGAGAGAGAGAGAGAGAGAGAGAGAGAGAAAGAGAGAGAGAGAAATAGAGGGAGAGAGAGGGGGGAAGAGAGGGGTGAGATAGGGGGGGGGGAGAAAGGCAGAGAAAGAGAGAGAGAGAGAAATAGAGGGAGAGAGAGAGAAATAGAGGGAGAGAGAGAGGGGGAAGAGAGGGGGAAGAGAGAGGGGGAGAGAGAGGGGGGAGAGAGGGGGGGGGAGAGAGAGGGGGGAGAAAGGCAGAGAAAGAGAGAGAGAGAGAGAGAGAGTGAGAGAGAGAGAGAGAGAGAGAAAGAGAGAGAGAGAGAGAGAGAGGGACAGACAGACAGAGAAAGACAGACGCAGACACAGACAGGGAGGAACAGAGATGAAGTGAAGACCAGGGACGGATTAAGAGAAAGAAAGAAGGACGAAGGAAGGAAGGGGGGGGGGGGGGAACATACAGACAGAAAGGCATACAGTCAGACAGACAGGATAACAGATAGACAAACAGGCTAACAAACATACAGGCAAACTAACAGACTGACAGACAGACGGAGAAAACTGAAACGAGACGTACTTTTTTCCAAGGCGTGCGCCATATTGGCTGCCACATCGAGTGCATCAGGCGACTGGGAATCACGATCCGGAAGCGACATCGCACAGGAAGTCAGCACCGCGCATGCTAGTACGCACAGGAAGCAAACAGCTTTGGCGTCCATATTTATCTGAAGAAAAAAAGAAAAAAACCATTTGACATTTTCTTTTTGCACACGACAAAGTTACAGACGAACAGCTACCTAAGCGTGTTTTATTGACGCCTGTAGTTTGTTTGTGCATTTAAACTATACCCCTGCTTTAAGAAAACCTTGAGAAAAGTAAGGTAGACAAAGAATACTACATGGCTTGCTGTGTGATACCAGGTTCATACGAATTGGGGTTTTTAAAGAGTGAAATGCGAGCGAAAGCGAGCTTTTTAATATTTGAAAAAGATACTAATGCAAAGCTGGTATCACACAACAAGCCAGGTAGTTTTCTGTTTATCCTACATTCATGCTTTCTGCGTCAAACTTCCCGGAGTCGAAGAGTCAAAAGTTAAGACGCGTTTTTTCTATCTCTTTCAAAGCCTCATAAAAACTGAAAAACGCCAAAAGCAATAAGAATTAAGGCCTTACGTCTAAGTTCTCAAAATTCTTCCAAGGGAAACAGCAAACGCAAAAGTTTCGAGTATGAAGTTTGTCTCGGGAACTAATTGTCATCGTGAGCAGTGGAAATTAGGTCCCTGCAAGACTGTAGTTTGACCCAACCTCATTTACGTAATATACACACGTGTGAAGAGATGGTTTATTTATCACATGGATGACCTCTCTCAGGAATGTAGATAATAATCAATTCTAACTGCATCTTGCATTCATTCGAGGAATGAGCGAGAAAAAAATCAGACTACCATTTCTAACGTTTAGTTCGACAAGCCTAGATGATCAGAATGCACAAGTGTAGTGTTCGTATTTTATATGCAAAGATATGTTTTACATGAAAATGAAATTTCTTAAAAAAATCGAGGTTATAACATCAGTATTTGTGTAAAGCTATATTTTTCGTTTCAGCTCAAGAGCTTTCAAAACTAACGCGTAGAAAACAGCTTTAGATAAAAAATAAAAAAAATTAAAAAGAATACAGAAAAGAAGAAACGGACAAAAAGACAAAATCGACGGAATGGTTACAAACAGAAACTATTTCATTGGGATTAAATGATGAACAATCTAGAAAGAGTAAACTGTTTTCTTATTAGAAAAGGAAGGGGGAAAATATCCAAATATACAAAGTGAAAAAAAAGAAAGAAGAAAATCAGGAAAAAGGAAGAAAGAGAGAAAGAAAGAAGGAAGGACACCAACACGTAAACAAAGAAACAAGTTAAAATTTATTTAAAAAAAAAAGTTATTAAGAATGACACACACACACACATGTTCTCTAAGACGCAATTGACAGACTAAAACAAAATTTCTTGCGTAAGTCGCATTTCTACCACTTTGCTCTTAGTTCCTTATTTTACTTTTAATCTTGAAACAAAAACTGAACAGAATCGCCAGAACAACAAACAACTTACCGAATATACCAGGAATCAAAGAACCCGCTGTGCAGTTAGTCACTCTCTGCCTGTCAGCTGCTCAGATCAATACAGCAAACCGGAAAGCCCTTGACCATCAGGAAGGAAAGAAGGAGGCATATGAACACCAAACGGTCAGGAACCGTCGCTTTTTAAACAATTGCTGCTGGGTACAAAAACACCGTTCACAGGCCGATGCCAGGCCCCAAGACCGGCTTTGTGCGCATGAGCAAAGGTCGCATTGTGTCACGTGTCGCAGTCTGGGCTGGCCGAGACCGTACCCTGTGCGAGTTCTGACACCTCATTGGTTGCATCGCGTGTGGGTTGAAGTCCTGGAAACCGAGTAATGAAACACGTTAGTTACCATGTAATTGCACCGCTCCTTATTCTCTAAAGTGCCCATCACATGGCTGACTTTTAGCTAACTTTCGTTGATTTCTTCTCTTCTTCTTCTTCGTTCATCGGCAGAAACTCCCACGTTCACTCATGTTTTTGCACGAGTTGGTTTGTACGTGTATGACCGTTTTAACCCCGCAATTCAGGCAGCCATACGCCGCTTTTGGAAGAAGCATGCTGGGTATGTACGTGTTTCTGTAACCCACTGAACTCTGACATGGATGGATTACAGGATCTGTTCCGTGCGCACTTGGTCTTGTGCTTGCGTGTACACACGAAGAGGGATAAGGCACTAGCAGGTCTGCACATAAGTTGACCTGGCAGATCAAAAAAATCTCCACCCTTATTCCACCAGGCGGCCGCGGCCGGGATTTGACCTCACGACCTTCCGATTAGAAGGCCGATGTCTTATCCACTAGGCCACTCGCCCCCGAGTCGCTGAGGTCAAGTCGGCGAATAGTCTGCCATTTGAACGTTCCCAAAGATGTAGTTCCGATTAAGTTCCGATTTAGCAGCGACTCGAAAACTTACTAGTGGTGATGAAGGTTGTTTTACGCCCTCGCGGTTTAACCCGACTGTAGATGATATACACAGGTGTATACGTGTATAGATGTCATCAGTCACCCGCACTGATGGCAGAATGACCGAGGTGACACGGGGGTGGGACATGGATACCGTCTGTGAGTCTACACATAAAGTTGACTCAAGTCCGTCACGGCCAGGATTCGAACCCGTGACCCTAGGATCACAATCCAATGCTCTCCAACCTGAGCTGAATAATAGCTCACACGGGTTTTTTTCTTCCTTTTGTCAATAATTAATTTTGATGACGTCATATCAGGCTTATGGCCTAGTGGTAAGGCGTCCGGCCCGTGATCGGGAGGTCGTGGGTTCGAACCCCGGCCGGGTCAAACCTAAGACTTTAAAATTGGCAATCTAGTGGCTGCTCCGCCTGGCGTCTGGCATTATGGGGTTAGTGCTAGGACTGGTTGGTCCGGTGTCAGAATAATGTGACTGGGTGAGACATGAAGCCTGTGCTGCGACTTCTGTCTTGTGTGTGGCGCACGTTATTTGTCAAAGCAGCACCGCCCTGATATGGCCCTTCGTGGTCGGCTGGGCGTTAAGCAAACAAACAAACAAACAAACAAACAAATATCAGGCTTAACAAAAGTTGAGGCGTCACTTTGACGACCTCATTTTTCAATCAAATTGAATAAAGCTTTGGTCCAACGGTCTTTGAAGCATTGCGGACTATGGGAGAACATTTTCAGCTTTAAAGCTTAAAAATTAAATCATTCATTTCGTAATTGTGACTAAAAGTCTAATTTAAAATTATATTTTTAAAAACAGTTTTAAATTGATTGCATTGCATTTTTTGTCGTTTTCTGAATCCAAGCATCTGTTGATGTGTCATGTTTTTTTTCTTCTAAAAATGCGCTCAAAATAAAAGAAATTAGACCCTTTCTTCGCAAGCTTTGCGAAGACCAGCGCTACCCGTCTCGGCCTTGGCTTTCGGCAAGCCAAATATCACTAGTCATAGGATGACCGATCCAGAGTCTTCAGTGATGATCCATTGAGTTTCAGGTCGACAGATTGATGAAATGTTTGCATATAGCTTCACGCGGCTTTCTTTTCTTCTTCTTTTTGTCCTCCTCTCCCAAACGGGTTGAGACTTATTTCCATTTTGTTCTCGCCTACGCGGCAGTCACGATAGAAAGTAATTAAATCGTGGTCAGGTTAAATGTATCGGTCTGATTTGTGCTCCTGCGAGACAGGAGCCGTGAAATAAGTACCTCCTAGTCAGAACATATTTTAGTGCATCCTTGAGAATTCGTCGGAATAAGCCTTCGATAATGGCACGTTTTGCTAGCGTCGGCGTCCCTGTTTTTCACTGTTTTCTGGAAAGTGTTTGTTGGGGAGAGGCTTGTTTATTTAAACATGATTAGTTGAGGTCAAGAAGAGGACAGAGCTAGTCATGTTACTGATTTGTTGCAAGCCCGGTGGGTCATTTTTAGAATTCAGTATAAAGCAATCGCATTCTTGACCAGAAAAAACAAAACAAAGAGAGAGACATGTGGACAGAGAGACAGAGGCAGAGACCTAGACAGAGAAATAGAAACTGAAACGGAAAATTATTACAAAATGATGAATACAGTTTTTTTTAAATGCAACAGTTGCATTAAACATGCAATGAGATTAAGGAGTTCCTTACATCAGATGCGTTAACAAGATGATAAGATATCGTGCTATTATGACATAAAACAGATCAAACATGGACATGTTCTACTCACGCATCAAACGACAGTTGTAATTGTAAAGGACCTAACTGATGTATTTGTCTTGTGGTAATCATCATACTTTTTTTGGTTTTAATCGGATGAATAAAAACCGCATTTGAGGTGAACCACTCTCTTATTTAATTAAGACTCATTCAAAGAGAAGAGTTGACGGATTCCAAAGACTTATAACTGGTGTGCACAAATGAATCCTTAGCAAAAACACATTGGAATAACACATAATATGATATAATATTGAAACTGTTTATCATACACCAATTTGTTTCAGCGATACATGTAATATATCATGCTTTTTCTGTCAAGATGTTGTAAATGTCGAAGTATTAATACTAATAAACGCCTTACAGTAATCTGCTTGGCAATAGTAAAACAAAAATCTCAGACGTGTAGAGGTAAATCATTTATAGAAATACACGAGGAGCAGGTGAAAGATGACTGCGACAACAACGACCATTATAGTGGGGCTCGTATGTTGCAGACGCACTCATAAATCATTCACATCTTGCAACAAACATCATACTTTGTGGTATTGTTCCTTATAATTATTTAAGGGATTTCAGATACAGAGCCACTTCAGAAATCGTTTTTTTTGTCTTTGATAGGGAATAAAAGGCTGCATTTACAGCAGACGAAATTCGTACCAAAAGCGCTCAGCAGTAAATATTCCCAACTCAGCAAATGTAAAATTCAATGGTTTACCATGCACCAGAAGTTGTCTGCTGATAACACATGCATGACATAAATACTCCTATGGGTATTTTTGTGTTCTGGTATTTAATTTGATCGTTTTTAGAATTTTATATATCCGCAGCATGAAAATTCAAGATGGCGGCCTTCGCAACATTGCGTGTTTTGATTTGAGCGAAAACAACGTTTCTGAAGGTAAGTTTTCAAGAATACGCATCCATTCACCAATGTCACATCATTTTACTGTTTAATTCTCCCCTGGGGTCTGTTATTCATCGGGTGAAGCGCTGAAATGCAGAGTAATCTTGCAATAGCTCATCAAGCTGGATTGTGATGCTGATAGATCTAGATCTATCTGTTGATTACAAGTAAGGAAATCATGATCGCCACGCTGGTGATTTTAAACAGATTAAACGAACTTTGAATAAAAGGCGAGGAGAAAGAGATTGTTCATGGTATGATAAATGATTAGTCCTGCCTACGTTAAGGACTTCCATAAGGTGGGGAGGGGTAGAGTCAAACACTGAGTGAGGGTAGGCCAGATAGTAGGATGACCAGCTGGAGATAAAAACACTCCACTCCCCATGTCTTTACAGTGTTGTGATCAAACTTTCAAAGACGGTAGGTAACAGACAAAAGCATACAGTGTATGCTAATCAAATGAGATAAGTGGTTTTGAAAAATGAAGAGGTACCGCTCTTTGAGTTTTACAATTTTGGTTTGTTGCTTGTTTCTCATCCTTTTGCTTATTTTAAGTTGACCGTGCATTGGTGTGAATTTTATTTTTACAGGATATATACAAGAGTTACACCACATGCCGGTTCCTGGGAACAAGCGTTCTGCATTTATTCCGGTGCCACAGAAGGGAGCCGATTTCACTAGTACTACTGTATCAAGGTTTGTTACCTAATACATCTTAACAGTAAGATTTTTTTATTTGTATTAATTGGAACATGTTTGCACATCATTTGTAAGCGACCTCTGTGAATTTGATGGGTTTAACGTACGAACCCTCACTATGGTCAACATTCTGTTAGCGACTGTTTGAAGCGAATAAATGTAGCGGTCAGAAAGATTCCAGAATCAGTTGGGTCACTGGAAACTGTGTTTGTTTGTTTTTTAACCTGAAACAGGAAGAATTATACGAATTCATGAAATATAATTTTCTTTCATTTTGGTCTGTTGTGTGAAGACTTGCTAACCCGGCTTTGACCGACTCTCTGAGATAGTAAACATTATTCAAATACATTCAAATAAAAATGTCACTTTTCATCTTTTGTGTGAAGGGTACCACAGGCTGATTTCCTGCACCATGGATGTAGAGGAGGCCAGACAGTCTGCTTCTCATTCCAGCTGTGTTGCGTTTTTTTCTGCTCGTGAAGTGTATCGCCACATTGCCAAAGCCATTGGCCAAGAGAAGTCACCCTGTCTGCCCATTTTGCATAGCCTTACAGGCTGTGACACTATGTCGTTCTTCAATGGTATTGGGGAATCAGAAGGCTTGGGAAGTATGGCAAGCATTTGAAGACGTCACTCAAACTTTCTTCAGGTTGTCTGCTCCTCTTTGTAAGCTGAGTACCACTGACAGGGCAGCACAAGAGCTTTTTGGTGTACATTTGTAGGACAAAACCAGCAACGTACTGGGTGTAAACAGTGCTAGACGGTACCTCTTCAGTAAAAAGAGCTGCCAAATTGACCATAATCCCCTTACAAGTGAGGTGCTGCTGCAGGACATGAGATTGAGAAGAGCCATCTACCTATTAGACTTCCAAACTCTGTGGGCTGGCAGTTCAAGGCTGGAAAGTGGGAGTCATTCTGGACGAGCTTTCAAGAGGTATCCAGCGTGTGCCGAGAACTCATGAGGTGTGCCTGCAAGAAGAGCTGTACAACAAAACGCTGCAAATGCTGCTAAGAAGGACTGCAGAGCACAGCTCTCTGCAAATGTGCTTGCATGCCTGTGAAAACTGTCAGCATCTAAACTGTGCAAAAATATTATTGCACCCATTTTCATACCCCAACTCGAACTTTTATTCCTGTGTCATTTTATTCAAACTGTCTATGCCATTAAAGGCTCGCATCTTCGCTATCTGGCACATTTTTTTTTTAACATCATCATTTACGCCGTCAAAATAAGGATACCCTTGACGTGACAAAGAGATGTGACATAAACTTCGGGTACCTTTTAAAAAGCCGACGACAATTCCTGAGGCACAACTGGGTCACTGTTGTATACGAAGAGAAAGTCAACTTGATTATCCATCCAGAACAGGTTGTTTTATTTCGCCATCTTGCATATTTCTAGTGTTGTGCCATTGTACCTACTGATGTATGTGTCGATCTCACGGATGAGATGTTTATGTGTCAAATTTGAGGGATACCCAAGTCAACTAAAATCCATGTATTTTAGCAATGACCAAGTGGGTTGCGTTGAAACTTTCAGGAATGTGTGTCTACGCACGAGGCGTAGTTCAACCGTTTGAGTACACTTTCAAATCTTCACGAAATAATATTTTAAAAACTGCCACAGGTTTGTTGACTTACATCCCACATATTTTTGACTTCGCATGTATGACAGATGGTTGTTTCAAGTACTGCCAAAGTTTCTTTTGAGTATAGACACTTGCCGGAATGTGCTAGTTGTGTAAACACATGAGAACAAACAACGTTTTCGAAATACAGCGATTATGAATTTTAGTCGACTTTTGAGTTGATACATTACATTTTTATCAGTTTTATTTTGGGGGTACCCTTATTTGGGCGGCGGTCAAATAACCCATGTAAAGGCCACCTTTTATCTTAAAAGTGTTCCAGTTAGCCAAGTTGAGTGCCCTCAATAGCATACATTGAATATAACAGCACAGGAATGAATGTTTTCGTTTTGGTATGAAAATTGGTGCAATATATTTATTTTTGCACAGTTTAGGTAATCCACAAATTCTTCAACCCTGCCACCCACACCGTCCAATCATTCTCTGCACCAACAATACATGTATTGTTTTGTTTAAAAATGTGTTTGTGTTAGTTTCTATTGCAAGAGAATGTCTTGTAGCATCAAAAATGCCTAAATACCCTTTTATTGGCGGCCATTTTGAAAATTGTAAAAAAACTACTGATTTCTTAATTTTTTCACGGTGGCTCTGTATCAGGTTTTGTTAAGCAAAAGCAAATGTCCATTTACGCCAAATTTGCTGTTAATCACATGAAGTGAAATATGCCTAACATACCCAACCGTTTACACTGGCGGCCATTTTGAAAAATTGTTTAAAAACTACCCATTTTTTATTTTTCGCGATGGCTCTGTATCAGGTTTTGTTAAGCACATAAAACTCTTCATATTTGCTTAATTTGGTGTTTGTTGCATGATTTGAATGATTTTGCAACATAGGAGCCCCACTATTAGGATAAAGACTACAGTAGTTGTGATATGATGGTTATGGCAATCAACATGCAGGTGTTTTTTCTTTTGTGTTTTTTTTTCAACAACAAAACCCAAAAAACCAACAAAACAAAATCAGAGAGAGAGAGAGAGAGAGAGAGAGAGAGAGAGAGAGAGAGAGAGAGAGAGAGAGAGAGAGAGAGAGAGAGAGAGAGAGAGAGAGAGAGAGAGAGAGAGAGAGAGAGAGAGAGAGAGAGCAGCCTGCATGCAACTGAGGTCCCCAAAAAAATAAAAAATAAAAAAAGATGCAGTTGTGGCGGCAGAGGGGCGAATAGGGATGGGGGAAACAGTCTCACATTGCAATATTTACCGCGTCACCATACGACTAGGTGCGGCATTGTTCTACTTTTCACTAATAAATGTAGGGGTAAGATACACCACTCAACAATGCCGCTTGCAATGAGTAGCATTGAACTGAACAAGCGATTTTCATGTTCAAAGATTGGTAACGAGTCTCTCTACAACAAGGTTAGAAAGTTGTGTTCAACATTGTGCACGCACGAACTGAGTCAAATCTGATTAGTAGCTGAATCAACGACTACATTAAACTGATTGGAATCGGTCATTTTCGTTCCAGAGACGAATACATGTACAGTGATGCATGTAACGTCAAAGAGCGTATGACTCTATGAGGTAACACTTTCTACCCCACCTATGTTGACCAAGTTTTTTTTCCGAGACCAGCTGTGCTGCAGCAGGTCACTCGCTGTTGTAGTAACTGTGTATCAACACGCTGGAATGCAGGCGTAAATCGACGTTACAGGAAGCGACTGAAGCTAACAGTCTGAGCGGATATATCCGTACCTGGTCAGATAGAGCCATATGAGGGGGTACGGATATATCCGTACCTGGGAGACAATGAGGTAATCTACTTCAGTATACAATGTACGTGCATGAACCACATCTATATGTATATACGACTTGTGTCTGTCTGTCTATCTGTGTGTGTGTGTGTGTGTGTGTGTGTGTGTGTGTGTGTGTGTGTGTGTGTGTGTGTGTTT
>NW_027128354.1:17500-31958 GCF_037325665.1 Littorina saxatilis
AGAGCCCTGCTTCAGACTGAAACTTCACCAAGGAAATTGTATTTTGTCCAGGTTTTGTTTGTGTCCGACATCAGTGACTTAAGAGGGAAACTTGACAACTGAAACATGTGCAGAAATGATTATTTTTATTTTAGGGGGAGGGGGGGGGGTGTCTTTGAATGAACGGTGTTTTTTTCATAGTGTTCCAGTATCTCAACAGGCAGAACAATCTTCGAGCTTTGGGCTTGCTCAACTTGCTTCATGTTTATCTAATGTTTCGTCAGATCAAATACAAGAAAAAGCATTTCAGAATGTATTCGCTCCGGGATTTCACAAATTTGACCTTAGACAAATTGTTTTAACTGTGTTTTTGAGCTTGCATACACATCTGACAGTAAAAACAAAACGTTAAAAAAACCTTGATGGCACTGAAAACAACCTCCTGTGGTTTATGTCTAGGTTGCCCAGACCTCGTAATAAGATTTTACTGGAGACTATTATTGTTCATGAGCAAGTAAATGGCATTGCCATTTCGTCGACAGCTAATGAAGATAATCTGGCTCGCTGTTGCGCCCAAGCTGTAACGAGAGCTGATAGGTGCTTTGCCATCTGCTGTGAAAGTGGAGCAAAACGTTGTTTTTGTGATATTAAGAGCACAGGCATATGATTCTGGGTACTCACGAGGTGAAGCCAGCTCTAGTCTTGTCTACCTCCCTTTAAACGTCTTACTTTTTCTGATTTTCTGTTCATAACCTCTGTAAATTTACTTTCACTTTAAGACTCCCTCCTTTTTAAGACCTGATTTTGTTTCAGACGTTGTAGGTCCTAAAACGGGGGTTCCCCTTTATTATTAGGTTGGGGATAGCACACGACCCACATCCCCCCCCCCACCTCGTGTCAAGTGCCTGTGGTTCAGAGCAAAGAGAGGCCACACAGAGAACGAGGTCAGACAGTCAGAGAAAACAGGCACAGAGAGACAGATAACAGCCTGGCATGATCATAGAAATACAAACAGACACTTTGATAGAAAGATGAAAAAGAAGAACTAAGAAAACAGGTACAGAGAGACAGAAAACAGGCAGAATCGTGGTCATACAAATGTACACTTTGACAGAAAGATTGAATAGTTAAACCAAGAAACAGGCACAGAGAGACAAATAACAGCCTGGCATGATCATAGACGTACAAACAGACACCTCGATGGACAGATGGAATAGTTAAACCAAGAAACAGGCACAGAGAGACAAATAACAGCCTGACATGATCACAGACGTACAAACAGACACCTCGATGGACAGATGGAATAGTTAAACCAAGAAACAGGCACAGAGAGACAAATAACAGCCTGGCATGATCATAGACGTACAAACAGACACTTTTACAGAAAGATTGAATAGTTAAACCAAGAAACAGGCACAGAGCTCGAGAGACAGATAACAGACAGGATCATAGACATTCAAACAGACACCTCGATGGACAGATGGAATAGTTAAACCAAGAAACAGGCACAGAGAGACATAATTATAACAGCCTGGTATTATCATAGACACTTTGACAGAAAGATTGAATAGAAGAACCAAGAAAACAGGCACAGAGAGACGGATAGTATGTAACAGGCACGCAGGCAGAAAGACTAAAACAATTAATTTCATGAAAAGTTCGCATCTATTTTTCAAGGGATATATATATAAGAACGATCCAGTCTAACAGACCGACAAACAGACGTATAATGTATACCCACGAACACTCAACAGATAGTTGAGGGCCAAAGGGTTTAAAATCGTGATCGTGATTGGCGTTTTTTGACCTTTCTGTGACCGTGATTGCCGAAATTTCCATTTCTGTGATCGTGATGGGACTTTGCCCGTGATCCGTGATGACAAAAAAATCAAGTCTCGTGATCGTGATCGTCATTTGTGTTCGTGATCGTGATGGGCATTATTGCAAAGCATTTTATTTTCAACGTACATTTTTCACAGCTGTATCACTCTATGATCCTCTATTCGTCAAGGTGTTTGTGATCGTGAAAACAAAAATCAAGGTTACTGTGATCGTGAAAGCTAAAATTTCCCTTCCCGTGATCGTGATGATACCCCCCCCCCCCTTTGGGGCCCTCATAGTTAACAAGAAGGATTATCATACATTCCATTATGGTCCCGTTGGAACCAAGGTTCATTTCCATCCTAGCTCCGTTTGGAAACTGAGGATCATTATCATTATGAGTATTGTCCCGTTTGGGAACTGATTATCATTTTGAGTATCGTCCCTTTGTGTACTGAGGATCATTTTCTTCTTTCTTCTTTTTCCTCCACGCATTTTGCGTTCGCGCGCTGCAAGTGTCACCTACACTCGTGTTTTGCACGAGCGGGCTGTTCGTCTTCCATCAAAAAGGAAACACAATGTCGGCCAAGCAGCTATTCAGTTCATCTTGAACACACGGCCAGTACCTTTTAACTGGCCTTGATACCGAACGATTCAAGGGGGGCAATCTCAGTCATCTGAAAGAGGGAAATCCAAACGCAATCCGCCTTGTTCAATTTTATGGGCTTGGACGATAGAGAAAAATAAGAAAAGCAAAAGCTGGAGTCCAGTCTGGACGAAACTGCTATCAAGAACGCAGAATTGATTTTTTCTGAGTTGTTTTTTTTTAGCCGTAAGCGCCATTTCTCATTTCGAATTTCTCATAACTGCTGGCGGCCGCAGTGAAACCAACAAAGGGGCCTCACTCTGGAAGAGTTTCCTGCTCCGATAAACATGGCGCTTACGGCTAAAAAAAAATCAGAAAAAATCAATTCTGCGTTCTTGATAGCAGTTTCGTGGACTCCAGCTTTTGCTTTTCTTATTTTTCTCTATCTTCCAAGCCCATAAAATCGAACAAGGCGGATTGCGTTTGGATTTCCCGCTTTCAGATGACTGAGATTGCCCCCCTTGAATCGTTCGGTATCAAGGCCAGTTATACGGTACTGGCCGTGTGTTCAAGATGCTATTCAGTTCTGTACAGTCTTTAAATGGGATCTGATGCAAGCCGAAGACATAGTCGCGACCATTGTCTGCTCGCTGCTGTAAATTTTGTGAAGTTTTAAGTGTTTTAAGAGCAGATGAGCCACGCTTTTCCATCTATTGTAATTAATTGTATGGACAATAAATGATCTAATGTCTTATCTTATGTCTTATGTCTTAAAACAACACGAAAGTAAAAACACTCTGTTTTTCTGTCTCTATTCATCTCTGTCTCTGTCTGTGTCTCTCTCTTTTTCTTTTTGTCTGTGTCTGTCTGTCTGTCTCTTTCTCTCACCCTCCCTCATTCTCTCTCTCTCTCTTTTTTTTCTCTCTCTCTCTCTCTCTTTTTTTTTCTCTCTCTCTCTCCCCCCTCTCTTTTTTTTCTCTCTCTCTCTCCCCTCTCTCTCTCTCTTTCTCTCTCTCTCTCTTTTTTCTGTCCGTCTCTCTGTCTGTCTGTCTCTCTCTCTCTCTCTCTCTCTCTCTCTCTCTCTCTCTCTCTCTCTCTCTCTATCTATCTCTATCTTCTTTCACTCCCCCCCCCTCCTACTGTGCAACTGAACACCAAATAAGACTAGTTTTATACACACACAAGCTGCGTTACGTTATGTAAATAAATACATGTGTCATTATATTTATTTTACGAGTTAAAAGGTACATCGTTCGAGATGGATATGTAAGTATTCTCCCTACGCTGATTCGCTTCAGTAACTAACACGCATTCAAAAGACTATTAGCTACAAAACTGTATGTGCTATTCTGTGTAAATGAAACAGCCAACAGCCCATACAGTAACCATTACAGCACTAGTACTGACCCATGCAAGACGACCCAACCCGGTCCCTAGCCCATTTCAGATCTCCCCTAGCAGCCGGCAGCCAGCTGTCTGCAACCTCCCCCCCCTCCCCCCCCTCCTCCCCCCCCCCCGCATTTTTATTTTTTATATACAAAGCCGGGTTTTCCCGTCTCAAATGCCCCTAATAATGGCTTTGCCGTGAGGGCGTAAAGCTTACATTTCTCTCAATGATTAAGCCAAACTGATCCCGAGGACAATACCATGATGTCTTGTATACCATGACCACAGCTGGCTGTAATCTTTTGTTTGTGCTTACTTTTAGCTCTGCTCCTCAAGAACCGTTTTGGCATCATTGCCTTAATTTTGCTACACAATTATAAAACAAAAACTGCCAGAAGAGCAAAACGCAAGGTAAAATAAAATCATACACAATGCTGCCAGCTTTTGGCCTTGGGGCTCACGTCCAGCTAGGAGCGGTGTGCACGAGTGGAGGTACGAGACTTTAATACGGGATTAACTGTACCGTCTATGCAGTTTATCCCGGACAAAAGCCTCTAAACTCGACTCGTACATACCGGCCCAGAAATATGAATGATTTGGTGGCGTTAATCAGGTTAAGCACTGACGAACGAACAAAGCGTGAAGCACAACGTGGAACAAATCGGATTAAGCCTTGGTTTGATTTCTCTGCTTGCGGTGTCCGTGTGAGATATAGGGTTAAAGGTACAGTTCTTCCAACATTCACATCCGCAGATCCCCTTGGGATTTTCGCCACGCTTCAGGCATGTCACCCATTGAGAAAACTACCAAGTTTTGTTCATTTTCCTGCTAGCAGTGGAACTGCAATACAATTTTCTGCTAATTTGTTTTTAACAATGTCTAGGTAGTTGGAGGAAAGACGAAAAAAGCCAAAGTAAGCGAAGCGGAATTAACAATCAGGTCTTGCACATTACTAAATGCGCCAAAAGGCAACATGAAGGTCGAGTAGTCTCGATCAAAGCAAGAATTCTTCCAATCTTGGGTAGTTGACGTCAAAGAATGGTGGCTTCCGGTTTAGAATCGCAGAACAAGAAAAACAACATTAAAACTGCAACATTGCGACTGGTTCGGTCTGACGTAGGCGCCAGACTTTGTTTTTCTCATCGTTTTCAAACTTCTCGGTCCATTAAGTTGGACTAAACTGTGTCAAGGTCGCCTGCTCCAAATTTTCTTCTGTAATGCTATTGCGAATAATGGGTTACGTCCCTTAATCGTTCAATGTCAAGGCCAGTTTGCCTGGCTTTGACGTTCAAGTTGCACATGTATGGAAGGGCGGTAACATGGACGAGCAAAAGAACCTGGGTGTTGAAGTGGCCGTATGTTTTTAAGGCTAGGTCTTAGCAGTCGAGGGGGGTGGGGGGGGGGGGTGTATCTCAGTCACTGGCTTGATCACACATTCGTCGCTATTGGCGTCAGTTCGAATCCCACGTTCTCCAAAAGATTTATTTTTCGGCGTCAACTTTGTGCAGAATCTCTTCGATTTCTGAAGAAAAAAACCCCTGTGTGCACATATGCGTATGGTGTAAAGATTCAAAGCTCACGGCGAAAGTCCCGGGGCGAGGAAAACACGAAGGCACGCATTCAGTTTCTCTCGCCTCTTATCATCATGGTGGTATCTTGATACTTTGACGAGATAAGCCAAACGCTGGTGTGTCGCAGAAGAGAGCCGCAGTTGACTTTTTCGACTGATATCTGACGTTTAACAAATACCTGTCCCAATACAAGCCAACTGGTCTGAGAGGACGTTGAACTCAAATAGTCAGTCAGGTCTAACAAATAGGATTAGCTAGATACGTAGGTCATTGAATGTTTGTGTGTGTGTGTGTGTGTGTGTGTGTGTGTGTGTGTGTGTGTGTGTGTGTGTGTGTGTGTGTGTGTGTGTGTTTTGCGTGCGTGTGTGCGTTCGTTCCTTCGTGCACATATGTGAGTGTGTGTTAGAGAGAGAGAGAGAGAGAGAGAGAGAGAGAGAGAGAGAGAGAGAGAGAGAGAGAGAGAGAGAGAGAGAGAGAGAGAGAGAGAGAGAGACAATGACAATGACAATGACAATTCTTTATTTTACGAGGGTAACAGAATAAGCATTGGTATACTTTTTTGCATCTGGCCCTCGCCCTAAAGAGGGACTAAATCTACTATAATAACTACTACTACATACATACATAATTAGTAAAACAGTATAAGTTTATGTACATAAGCGCATTATATGAAACATTGTAGTTTATAAATGTTCATGACAAGGTGCAAAGCAAAAATTTGCAAGTCAATTAGAGTCAGAATATTATACAATAGTACATCAACTCTGCAAGACAATGGATATTATGCAGAACATCATAATTTCATAAACAAAACAATAAATCAAAAGTGAGTGACTGTGTCCCAAAGGACATAACAATCAAGAATATACTATTTTCATTAAATGGGATAAATATTTGTTTTTGAAAGAATCTGTGCTGGTAGCTTCCCGTAAGGTATTCGGAAGAGCGTTCCAGAGACAGCCACCGGAATAAACTAGACTAAACTTAAATAAGTCTATCCTAGGAAGAGGAGTGTTAAATTTCATAAGGTGGTGTGAATTCTTCAAAGAGAACTTTGAACAAATGGTTTGGGGTAGAGTTTCGGATATAATTTTATGCATAAAGATTCCTTTGTTAAAAAGCAGTCTTGACTTTAGAGGTAAGATCCCTAAATGTATGTAGTCTAACTCTGTGAGGGTAGTGTGCTTTAGTAATACTACTTTTAGCGCTCTTTTATGTAATCTGCCAAGTGGTTTTAAGGATTTTCACTTGCTGAGTCCCATAGAGTGGATGCGTAATCAATAACAGATTGAATATGAGCAATGAAGAATAGTCTTGTGGTGTGGCAGTTCAGGAAGTGTTTAATTCTAGATAAGAGATACACTTTCTTTGACACCACTTTACTAAGTTGCTCTATGTGGGTTGACCAAGACAAGTTGTTATCAATATTAACAGTTTGTGATGGTCGACTTTTTCCACTATTTCACCATCTATCATTAAAGCAGGACCAGCTGAACAAATATTCTGGCGTTTTTGTCTTGTTGTTATGACCATTATATTTGGTTTACTTTGGGTTAAGAGACATATGGTTTAGTTCAGTCCACTCTGTCAACTGGTTTAAACTCCTTTGAATTGATTCTGATAAGCGAGTTAAATTTGTGTTGCTGGAGTGAATTGTGGTGTCATCTGCAAAAAGTTCACATACATTTTGAATATGTAGGGGGGGGGGGGGGTCATTAATGTATATAGAGAAGGGGAGGGGTCCTAAAACCGATCCTTGTGGTACACCGTATTTTACTTCTTGCATGCTCGACGCCGAGGCGTTTGTTAGTACAGTTTGTTGTCTGCCGGTGAGAAATGAACTAATAAGTTTGACAGTTTCAATTCCGACGCAGTACAATGCGAATTTTCTCAGTAATAACGTGTGATCAATAACGTCAAAGGCTTTAGCAAAATCAACAAAAATGGCACCACAGAATTCATTGTCGTTTATTTTCTCCAGCCATTGATCAACAAGAGAAACTAAGGCAGTATGGCAGGAATGGTTAGCTCCAAAACCCGATTGTTTAGGGTGAAGTAAATTGTTTTGGTTAAAATGCGTTAGAATATGTTTGTTAATGTGTTTTTCAAGTGGTTTTGATAGAGCAGACAATATTGAAATTGGCCTATAGTTTGATGGGTCTTTTTTGTCACCTGATTTAAACAGAGGAATGACTTTAGCCTGTTTCCGGGCGACTGGGAAATAATTTTTGTCTAAACAAAGATTATAAAGGTAAGTGAGTGTTTCAGAAATTACAGGGGCTGACAATTTAAGAATCCTACCATCGAGGCCGTCGATTCCCCGGGAGCCTGTTTGCTTAAGCTGTGTAAGTGCGTAAAAAAACTTCAGGTACTGTAAGTAGAGGAATATTCGCTTGACTTGAAACTTGTTTCGACTCACAATATTCTTCTAACACTTTAAAATTGTTCAAATTGGATTTGTCATTAGTAATAACTTTTTCAGCTATTTTAGAAAAATGCTTGTTTAAATCATCAGGGAATATGTCCTTAACACAACTTGAATGACTGGCAATCGTTTTATTTGTAAGTTGATTTATTCCTTTCCATATATTCTTTGAAGTTTGCTTTGATGACGCTAGGTCATGAAAGTACTTGATCTTTTTTGTTCGTTTAAGTGAGTTTACTTTATTTCTCTGTTCTCTATACTCCGCTTCCTTGCCAACTGATTTTAAGAAATCACGATGGCCAATAGCATCTTGTAATTCAGTATCAAACCATTTAGGTTTTACTATTTGCTTGACTCTCTTAATTCTCCACGGGGCACGTTTATCGTATATTTCTGCAAAGACATTTATCCAGTGTGTTATTGCATCATCAGGATCCGTATGATGCAATAACACACTGGATAAATGTCTTTACAGAAATATACGATAGGAGAGAGAGAGAGAGAGAGAGAGAGAGAGAGAGAGAGAGAGAGAGAGAGAGAGAGAGAGAGAGAGAGAGAGAGAGAGAGAGAGAGAGAGAGAGAGAGAGAGAGATAAAACTAAACCGTTTTTGATGTTTTCTGTAGAATAGGACAACTGTCTACCCCTCCCCCCCCCCCAAAAAAAAAAAAAAGAATAAATAAAAATCTGCGTTCGCAGCATTGTATAGTAGACTACCAAATGAACAGAATCTGTTTCGACATTACTGTCGGTTTAGCTGGCAACTATAACACGCAACTTTCACATAAACACAAAATGACAATAAGCCTACTGTCTCGTACCGTAATTCTGGACTTCTAAAACTAAACGTTAATTCGAAATGATATATAATATCACGCGCCACTCTCTGTCTCAAACGTCTTATTGTCAAAAAGGAGTACATCTTAGTTAAAAAAAAAAAAAATTAAAAAAAACACCTAACCATGTGTGGCCGTAAATAGGGTGGTGATATGACATTGTTCACCCCGGGTACCCAAGGGCAAGCTTGAACCCCCCCCCCCCCCCCACCCCCTCCCTTCCTCTCCCCACACCCTCAGAAAGATAGATGTTATCGTCTTTCAAGAGCTCGTCGCTTAAAAAAGCAGAAATCAGCTTTGGTGAGTTCTCTATGTGCATTCCAATTTTTTGGTCATTTCGGTGGTTTTATTCTCGTCGTTTCTTGTACAATTTGTGAGCCCTGTCCAATTCTCTGTCTGTCTTACTTTCTTTCGTGCGTTCTTTCTGTCTTTCTTCCTTTCTCTCTGTATGTCTTTCTTTCTTTCGTACGTTCTTTCTTTCTTTTTTTCTTTCTTCCTTTTTCTCTGTCTGTTTGTCTTTCTTTCTTTGTGAGTAGGCCTACACTGTGTCTGATTTTCTTTCTCTTCTGTCTCCATTTTTGCTCGAGTCAGCAGTTTCAATACCCACTTTCTTTTTGACATAGATAGCATTTTCGAGTGATCTAGAGGAAAACACACAAACACACACAAACACAAACGCACACACACACACACACACACACACACACTAATTCAAGGGACAATGTGACTTAAAAATGATGGTTAGACACATTAACTCAATCACACGAGGGGAACAAACGTCACAGGAATGAGAACTCCTGTCACATGCAAACATAGTCAACGTCACTTAATGATGAATACCGGGAAACAACACGTCTAATTCGGCCAAGGGCGAACAATATACCTGTTGCAGTTGTGTGCTTACTCGCTAGTACCACACGAGCACGCACGCACACAAGCAGTCACGCTCGAAAACTCACGAACACACACGCACGCGCGCACACACGCACGCATGCACTTGCGCGCACGCACACACACGCGACTTTTTTCACACACTCGCACAGACACAGACACAGACACAGACACACACAGACACACACACACACATACAGACAAACACACACACACACACACACACACACACACACCACATGTCCCGGTGTAACACGAGAAAATTGCTACCACGAGATTTTTACTCCGGAGTAAAAATTTCGTACGAAAATGTTACTCCCTTTAAGAAATAACTACTGACTCACCCATAACACGAGAAAATAACTTCCAACGACATGTGTGTTCCGAGTCAAAATTTCGTGTTACACCGGCACCTCCGCTCCAATTTTCCCATCACAACGCATGGACACCCACCCTAAACCTCTACAGAACCGATACGCCCCCCCCCCCCTCCCCTCTCAAAAAAGTCAAATGATTTTTTTTTTAAATGTGTCCGATCAATTAAATCATCTCGTGTAGACCAGGAATATCTCATTTTTGAATCCCCATCACTCAAAAACTTGAATAGTACTGTTTGAACTTAAAATACTCTTTTTATAATGTGAAAGTAATTTCAATGTTAACCTTTTCATCCTGACTAGTAAGAGCTTACAATAGAAGGCGTATTTCACGAACCTCTATCTTTCTTTCCCTCTATCATTCCTTCTCTCTCAGTATCTCTGTGTCTATCTGTGTGTGTATGTGTGTCTGTGTGTCTCTGTCTCTGTCTGTCTCTCTCTCTCTTTCTCTCTCTCATAATCTCTCTCACTCTCTCTCTCTCTCTCTTTCTCTCTCTCATAATCTCTCTCACTCTCTCTCTCTCTCATAATATCTCTCTCTCTCAATCTCTCTCTCTCTCTCTCTCTCTCTCTCTCTCTCTCTCTCTCTCTCTCTCTCTCTCTCTCTCTCTCTCTCTCTCTCTCTCTCTCAATCTCTCTATCTCCGAGTCAGAGTAAGTGCATGTGGTTGTGTATGGTTGTGTCTGTGGGTGTGTGTGCTTGTGTGTGTGTGTGTTTGCATTTGATTTGACTCTGGCGATTTTAGACAATTCAATTTTATTGACACAATAAAAGGATTCATTCAAAGTTAGATTGTTTCATGATTTTGATTTGTTTTGATAACGTGCATTCGATTGCATGTTACACAGCAAACGCAGAGTCGATATTAAAGCACACACTTCCCCTCTAGTCTATTCTTTAACCAGGGGCGGACGAGAGGGAGGGCGGGGGGTTCTGGGGTTTCCGGACCCCCCCCCCCCCCCCAGCCAAAAAATAAGAATATTTTTATGGTGCATTTCTTTATTTTACATTGAGTTTCAATTTTTGGGGTATTAATCAGTGACAAAATCTGCTGCCTGAAACTGGTAATGATCATCCTCAGAATGCACCAGATTGCACCATTTTGCATCTTTTTTTTCCATTTTTTCCGGGGGGGCATGCCCCCGGACCCCCCTAGCAAGCTAGGTGCTTTGCGCCGTCGGCTCGACGCTTCGCGCCTTCACACCCTTATCTTCACAATATACTTTTGGAAACCCCCCCCCCCCCCCCCCATACAATGAACTGATCCGCCCCTGTTAACGAAACCATTTGTCATAAGAATCGTGTTTTTGTTGAAGTCGTAATAAATACCTTTTACGTCATGTCACTCACACATGACTCCATTTATAACTCGATGTCTGAATGTCACGTTGGCTGAGGAAGAACGGAACTAAACAGAGTGCCTACAAGTTACATCAATATATTTTGCAGAAATAACACGACTTTGACGGCCGTCTATAGAAAAATTCGTTATGTTTTACACTCATACGACTCCCAATTGCCATTTAAACAAACTTTCCATAAGCACCCAAATCACGAATCAATCATCAGTTTTGCAAAAATTTAAAAAGGTGGTTGTATATAGATATATATCACAGTTCAATTAACATAAACAAATTAAGAATGTCTGACGTAACTTGTACATCATGACGTGCGACGATGACAACGTCGGATAACGTGTTGACCACGTCCAATAACATGATGACGACGTCGGGAGACGTGAGATGATGACCACCTCCGTTGACGTGCGCTGGTTGACCACGCAGAAAGACTTGCAGTTGACCACGCATAATGACGTGCAGTTGACTACGCGAAATGGCGTGCAGTTGACCACGCAGAAAGACTTGCAGTTGACTACGCGAAATGGCGTGCAGTTGACCACGCATAATGACGTGCAGTTGACCACGCAGAATGACGTGCAGTTAACCACGCAGAATGACGTACATTGGTTGACCGCACAGAATGACGTGAAGTTAACCACGCAGAATGACGTGCATTGTTTGACCACGTAAAGTGACGTGCAGTAAAACCACGAAGAATGACGTACATTGGTTGACTACGCAGAATGACGTGCGTTGGTTGACCACGCAAAATGACGTGCAGTTAACCACGCACAATGACGTACATTGGTTGACCACGCAGAATGACGTGCGTTGGTTGACCACGCAGAATGACGTGCAGTTGACCACGCAGAATGACGAGCAGTTGACCACGTCCGTTGACGTGCGTTGGTTGACCGCGCGAAATGACGTGCAGTTGACCACACAGAATGTCGTACAGTTGACCACGCAGAATGACGAGCAGTTGACCACGTCCGTTGGTGAGCGTTGGTTGACCACGCAGAATGACATACAGCTGACCACGCAGAATGACGTACAGTTGACCACGCAGAATGACGTACAGTTGACCACGCAGAATGACGTACAGCAGACCACGCAGAATGACGTACAGCTGACCACGCAGAATGACGTACAGCTGACCACGCAGAATGACGTACAGCTAACCATGCAGAATGACGTACAGCTGACCACACAGAATGACGTACAGTTGACCACGCAGAATGACATACAGTTGACCCCGCAGAATGACGTGTAGTAGTAAACCTCTACTGAAGCGATGACCAGGCCAGATGACTATGCTCCTGACTCGCAGTTTGAAGGGGAAAACACACACACACACACACACACACACACACACACACACACACACACACACACACACACACACACACACACACACACATACAAACACCAGACAAACAACAACAAACAACAAAACAGGCTGTCCCTACCTGTCTCGGTGTTTTTGTGTCCTCTTGTCCTTGGTTTATTGGGAAAAGTGCAACCTTTTATTCTGACATTCTATTCTGAAATTGCACATTTACCAGTGATAGCACAAAGCAAGCCGACTGCCTGGGAAATATCAAGCTGTTTCTATGTTGGCTTGTCTTTTATTCAGCTCTGGCAGTAGTCGACATATTTTTGTTGTTGTTGTTTTTGTATTGTTTTTATGTGGGTCATCTTAAACTAGTTCACAGAAAGACCATTCTTCCCAAAACAAAGAATACATTCTGAGCCGAAATGCTCAAAAATAGTGTCCAACGAAGATATAAAACACTTGGTCGAAAGCAATAAAACCGTCGTGAACAATACTAAAATAAGAACCTTAATTGGTCTGTGGAAAATAGCACGATTTAGTCAAGGGACACAAAGCGAGGCGGCTTTTCTTTGATTGTCAGTTTGCCTGTCCGTCAGTCTGTCCCGCAGTTACTTTAAGGGCAGAGATGGCACGGAAATTAAGAATTTTTTTTAAGCTTTTCTCTTTTTTCTTCAAAGTCCTCGATATAAAACTTCAGAAAAAGTGCTTATGTCCTGTAAAGTAATATTTGAAGGACAACAGACTAATACTTCAGAATTGACGTTTTTTGCAACTTTTTAGGGTAAAACATGTAGTTATTGGGACAATTTCATCTTCCAGAATAATAAAGATAGAACTTTGAAGTGTATTTAATTTGACTCTAAACAGGCCCCCAGATCCAGTAACAAAGCAACTTTGTCATATTTATGAACAGATTTTGTTCCCTGGGTGTAGATATCACAGGCACACAACAATTTTGGGAAAAAAGCAAATTAAAGCCATATGTACTCGATGACTATACACGCTAATTGCTTTACCAACAGCTGGAGACATGCTAAATTAAGTTCCCTGCAAAATATTGTGGTCTAGGAGCCCTTAAATGTTGAGATATTTGAATTTTTATTTTGATCTAGATGGTCCTATTTATAGATTTGGCAACACATGTAACGTTGATGCAAGGGAGCTAACACCGCGGCTTTGTTGACATCCTCACTTTTTCAGAGGCTAGAACAAGCCGTAATGCATGTATTATGGTCCGCGCATGGTGACATATCGTCATTATATGGTCTTATGGTGCGTTTGACATCGATTGTGGGCAAACTACACTTTGTAAACACGGGAGTGCGTTAGTATGCCTTTAATGTTTGTACTTTGACAGAACTTCTAAAATGATTCCTCGATAAATCACAGAAAGTCTCTTTGTACTGTGTAGAGACATTTCTGATGAAAAAGAAGGTAAGAAGATTGAACAATTAGTCTCGAAGATGAATAGTTCCCATTGACGGTGCTTGTGATAAAAACATTGTTTCTACGAAAACAGCGTCAATAGTTTTCTAAAATTAATGGTGTCAAATGTCAATACAATATTTTGAAAATGATCGCTTTATTGCGAGAAAGAGGTTGACGATGACAAAATTACTTCCCACAATGATTCTATGGTGTTCAAAGTACCTAAAAAGGCTGAGAACTCAAAATACATTTTTGGACCAACTGTTCGTGCCATCTCTGGCCTCAGAGACACCCTCCATCTCGTGTAAAGAATTATGTTCCCCACAATAAATCTGTCCAGGAATAAAGAGGTACCATTATTTTTATACTTTGACCCATACCAACAATAAGGCGCCGGATTGGTTTTTGTACTGGGTGGAATTTTTTTTATATTTGTTTTATTACTATCATTGTGTGTGTGTGTGTGTGTGTGTGTGTGTGTGTG
>NW_027128355.1:0-12500 GCF_037325665.1 Littorina saxatilis
TCTCTCTCTCTATTACGCCCACATAATGCCTCATATAAACTTCGCTTCAACACTTTGTGATAACTGCAGTGACGTTCATTTAAAAAGACTCAATTCCCTACATCGCCGAGCTGCAAAACTTATTCTGCATGATTTGAATAGGTCCACGGATGATAAACTAAAGCTCCTGAATTTCCTCCCCTTGAAAGATCAGTTGACGTTAAACAAGGCTGTGTTCATGTATAAAATTCTAAATGACGACTGTCCTAAATATTTGCAATCACATTTCAAACATGCCACAAAAAGATATGGGTCCCAAAAAATCATCCCTCCTATACCTCGCATAGACCTCTATAAATCGAGCTTAGCCTTCTCGGGAGCGTTTCTCTGGAACTCCTTCCCCCAACAGATAAGAAATGCAACTTCAGTGAAAATGTTTAAGAGACAGTCACGTTCACACATCATTCGTGAATGAAATGTCTTGTTTGATTGTTATTTTGTTGAACATTTTGTACTAGTGTTAACGGATGTGTAGCTGATTTGAGCAACTTAATTCTCAAAATGAAAGGTTTAACTGTGTCAATGTAATTTTGTAATTTTTGAGTTCTCCCTATATAATTCCTTAAATGCACATTGTGTTGCAATCCATACAATGTAATTCTGTATCTTATATGATTGAATTTTTATTTTTTATGTCCGTCTGTCTTTATGTGTTCTATAAAGGACAGGTTGGAAGAATAGGCTTTGCCTAAAACCTTTATCATTTTGTAATAAAGTTCTGAGTCTGAGTCTGAGTCTCTCTCTCTCTCTCTCTCTCTCTCTCTCTCTCTCTCTCTCTCTCTCTCTCTCTCTCTCTCTCTCTCTCCCTTTCTCTCTCTCCCTCTCCATTTCTCTCTCTCCCTTTCTCTCTCTCTCTCTCTCTCTCTCTCTCTCTCTCTCTCTCTCTCTCTCTCTCTCTCTCTCTCTCTCTCTCTCTCTCTCTCTCAGCAATGTTATCCTTCACACTACTTGAATTTGAACTCCTGATCACTGTATCACTGAAGTGCCAAGCTTGCATCATAGCGTACAGATAATTGCAAAAAACAATGCCGCATGCAATCCATGAAATAAATACCGTACTTCACACAAATATTGTCAAGGGGTAAGGCGTGGGAGGGGGGGGGGGGGGCAATCTGCTGTCGTTAAACCAAGTGCACCTGTACAACCGTTCTTTTCAAGCTCAGTGAAGCGTGCATGCGTGCACGTCTGCTGTTGGCACACATACAGTCCGCCCAATGTTTAAATTACATGTTTATGCGTAAGTGAAACGCGGCACTCCAGCAGCGAACGATCGACAAAATGTCATTTCCCTTTCTCACGAGGGAAATATTTTGTATTGACCCTGGTCTTACAAAAATCAACAGCTGATAGAGATTTTCGGTAATAATGTCTGCCGCGGAGAGTTAGATAAATAGTGCGCGAGTCGCTGTATTGAAATGATTGGCTGGAGAGAAAGCAATCACATTGAAACGATCCCTTGGCGCGTAGTGTGCCCGCGGTGTTGAGATTGTGACGACAATATTCTGTGTTCACTCATCCGTGAGCATCCATGATTTCAACACTTGAAGCAATCAAACACGAGCATAGAGCTATACTGCCTGTGGCAACCATAACTTGCTTGCTTGAGTACAACAGATCTAATTATTTCACAACATAATGCATTGTCCCATTGCTGTGAAATTGGGGTCGCTTCCTCAAACAAAGGCTTCTTTTCTAAATAAAATGTCAAAGGAATGTGCAACTTTCTGGCGCGAACGCACTCAGACACTCACAGACTGACTCATACCCGCGCGCAATGCACGCAGGCAGGTACAAACACACACACGAACACACACACACACACACACACACACACACACACACAATACACACACTGTCACACACACACACTATACACACACCGTCACACACACACACACACACAACTCCGCTGGCGATGCTATCGCGACCACTGATGACGATGGTGACAGCAGGCACCAAGAGCCCAGAAAGATCTAAGGGAGCACGTGCTACCAGTAACCAGTCACTGGAGTTTCATCAGCTCTTTCCTTTGTCCTATAAACCCGCAGTTATGACCGTACAGGATGCACAACATGATCTAGCGATCTCTGCACAATGATATCAGCGAACCAAGTCTAGACACGCATTGTTGTCAACCAATTTTTTGCAGTTATGTATTTGTTTGAAGATCAGAAGCGTGCCGACGTTATGAATGCGAGGGAAGCGTCTGCTTCAGGAATAAAAGAATATTGACAAATAATCGTACTGTACTGTTGTATTTTGACTATTGAATTTTGATTGATTGATTGGCTGACTAAATGGCTTGCTTGCTTGCTGATTGATTGATTGCTTGATTGAAACTCCAGAACTTTCTGGAATGAACGCGAAGGGTGATACTCTTGTGCGTATAGTGCCTGCTTTACTTGACGCCAGTCGGTGTCCCCATTCGTGTTTGTTGTGATATACATCTCTGTGTTCATTACCTGCCCATACATGACTAATTCCCTCTATACATATTCAGTTGTTAAATCAAATGCAAGCACTGAGCGACCCAACATTTATTTCCTTCGCACAGCTGCTGTGTGGACTTTCAAAACTCTACACGTGCTACTCCCCCCCTCACCCCCATACCTCTCTCTCTTTCTCTCTCTCTCTCTCTCTCTCTCTCTCTCTCTCTCTCTCTCTCTCTCTCTCTCTCTCTCTCTCTCTCTCTCTCTCCTACCCTCACTCTCTCTCGCTTTCTCTGTCTCAGCAGTTTTCTGTGCCTTACTAGTATTGAACAGTGTCTCGGAACTACTATCACAAACTACCTCGCAACCAGCATAGCGGCTCCTCTTAGATTGTGTGTGTGTGCGTGTGTGTATGTGTGTGGGTTGTGTGTGTGTGTGTGTATGTGTGTGTGTGTGTGTGTGTGTGTGTGTGTGTGTGTGTGTGTGTGTGTGTATGGGGTCGAAGCTGGCATTCTTTGATTATCGTGTGTTCACTCAACGGAAAAGTGTCATTGACAAACCTTGAAATCTTCCGCTGGTGCTTTTTTTTTTTTTTTATTTTTTTTTTAAGAATCCTGGTGACACTTCGTTGTGCTAACGATCTAGTCTCTGCTTACATCGCGTTCATCTGAACAGACTTCCTTCTGGCGTTCATAATTCTACTGCTAATACGGTGTTTGTCGCAGAGAAGTGATAAGAAGACTGTTTACTGACGACACATTTTCCGTGCCGATCGGCTTTTCTACTTGGTTTTTTTTCCCCTTCTTTCGTTTACCGTGCGTTTTTAGTAGTTTAATTTGTTTTGCTTTTTATTATTCTACGAGATAATATTCTTTTGTAGATATTATTGTTGTTGTGTTTTGTTCATTTTATGACTGTGTCTATGAATTCCTGGCCCGTGAAAGATGGTCTCAGAATTGGGCATTTAAATATAAATCATGCCATAAATAAGCTGGATGAGGTAGCAACTATTCTACTCAATTCAGGCAAATATTTTCACATTTTTGGTCTCTCTGAGTCAAGATTAAACAGTAACATCACGGATGCGGAAGTTAAGATTGAAGGATATAATGTCGTACGTCGAGACCCTACATCAACACGAGAAACTGGTTTGCTAGTTTATATTCACGAGTCTTTATCATTTCATAGACTTCATCACTTAGAGCAGCATTCAGTTGAAACACTATGGCAAGAATTAAAATTGCCTAAATCAGCACCAATATTGATAGGTTTCTGCTACAGGAATCCAGCTGAACATATTAACTGGTTCGATAATTTTGATGATATGATGGACGCTGTCAGTCTTGAATCCAGAGAAATTATACTTTTGGGGGATTTTAATCTTGATTTAGTGAAACCCAACAAATGCTGGATGGAAAGGTTATCCCTGCATAATTTACAACAGTTAGTAACGATTCCAACAAGAGTTACAGCTACCTCATCTACGCTTATAGACCATATCTGTGTGTCAACTCGAGCTAACATTATTGAAACCTCAGTTCCAAGTTTTAGCTGTAGTGATCATTTTCCAGTGTGCCTCACGTGGTCGAAAAAAGGCCGGGGTTAGAATCCCAAAACGAAAACATAAATTTATAACATATAGGTTATTTTCAAAACTTGATCAAGATTCATACCTTTCGGAACTCAGTTGTACACATTTTTCAATGATTTATAATTATACTGACCCCGACGAAGCATTTGATTTATGGTACAACTTATTTATAAAAGTATATGATAAACATGCACCATTTAGAACCTCTCGTGTGCAGCAACATCCCAAACCTAAGTGGCTTACAGGCGACGTTCAACATGCGATTGATTACCGCGATTTTCTTAAACGGAAGGGAAAAGAAGAAGAATACAGAAAACAGAGAAACAAAGTAACGTCCATGAAACGTGCAGCTCGTAGAAAGTATTACCGTGAGCTCGCTGCATCCAGTTCAAAACAAAACTCAAAAGCCATCTGGAAGGTGATCAACCAATTATCTCGTAAAGATACAGTAAAATCTTCCGTTATTGAGATACCTGCTGATGATCTGAACATTCATTTTACTTCTATTGTTGACAAAATAGTTACAACTGATAGATCGAAACAGAATAATCTGGACAAGTTTTGTGATTAAAAAAATATTACCCATAATTTAGACATTCCTCTGCTATCTGTTAGCGAAGTCTTCCATTATCTGTTGTGCTTAAAACAAACAGGTACTCGTGGTTTGGATAATCTTGATGGGAAAATTCTGAAGTTGTCTGCCCCTTTTATTGCAGAATCCCTTACATATGTTTATAATGTGTGCCTTGACAAATCCTACTTTCCCACCAAATTAAAGGAGGCGAAAGTAATCCCGCTATTTAAATCAGGTAGTTCTTCTGACCCCGCCGCAATTACAGACCAATCTCAATTCTTCCTGTTGTATCTAAACCACTTGAAAAACACATATTTACACACTTGACCACTCATTTGAAGAAATACGATTTTATACATTCCAACCAGTCAGGTTTTAGAGAAAATCATTCGTGCCACATAGCATTAACAAACCTTCTTAAAAGTTGGCTTAGTAGCATTAATAATAATCAACTCTGTGGTGTCTTATTCGTCGATTTTGCTAAAGCTTTCGACGTTATTAATCATGAATTACTATTAAGAAAATTAGTTGAATATAGAATGTCACCCCAAACCTTATGCCTGCTCTCCTCTTTCTTAGCCGGGCGAGAGCAGTCTGTCTGCGTTAATTCAACCGTATCCAGCAAAAGACCTGTGTTATACGGGGTCCCCCAGGGTTCTGTCCTTGGACCACTACTTTTTATCCCTGTATATTAATGATCTTCCTCTTAGTATTAATGATGACTGCGAACTCTTTGCTGACGATACGACCCTACCCACTACTGATAAAAAATTAGACAAAGTGTATTCATCGTTGCAAAACAGTGTAGATGATCTCATTCATTGGACGGAGTATAACCACATGAGTCTTCACCCTAAAAAGACCAAATACATGTTAATAACAACAAGACAAAAGAGACAAAACATATGAAACAATCCTCATTCCATATTAATTGGTAACGACGCAATAGAGGAGGTAGGAGATCATAAAGTTTGGGGAGTAAATATCGATAATAATTTGTCTTGGGCCCATCATGTTCGGTCGGTATGTAAAACAATGTCGAGAAAAAATATATCAGTTAAATAGAATTAAACACTTTCTAGATCAGCACTCAAGGTTATTATACTTTAACGCATATATACAAACCATCACAGATTATTGTTCAACCATCTGGGACTCTGCCAGTGCTAATATTTTAAAACCATTGTATAGTTTACATAGGCGCTCGCAAACTTTAAAGTCAAACCAAACCGAACGTTTAACGTCCCAATTCCAAGGATAGATCTCTTCAAATCAAGCTTAGCCTATTCTGGTAGCGTCCTGTGGAATTCTCTCCCGGAATTTGTGAGAGTCCCAATGAGTCTCAATACTTTCAAAAAACACCTTTCACTGTATTTAATGTTAAATTACGAAAAATCACAGTGATGGAAGACTTCGTTTGGTTATATTTTCATTTGTCCAAAGCATCAGTGTTCATTATATCCACACAAAACACTCAAAGCTTTAATAACACATTTACTCATGCATGTGTATTCAGCATTGTTTTCACTACGTTACATATACGACGCTTTATATTTGTAATGTGTAAATATTCATATGTTGTTGTTTTTCTCTACCTTTTTTTCTACGTTAATATCCGTGTAAATATGTGATTAGATTAGTCCCCTCTCTGGGCGAGGGCTGGTTGAAAAAAGCTCGTTGTATTGCTTATGCCACAACCCTCGAAAAATAAAATTTGATTTGATTTGATTTGATTTGATCTCTCTCTCTCTCTCTCTCTCTCTCTCTCTCTCTCTCTCTCTCTCTCTCTCTCTCTCTCTCTCTCTCTCTTTCTCTCTCTCTCTCTCTCTCTCTCTTTCTTTATCTTACTCTCTCTCTCTCTCTCTCTCTCTCTCTCTCTCTTACCCTCACTCTCTCTCGCTTTCTCTGTCTCTCTCTCTTTTTTTCTCTCTCTCTGTCTCTCTCTCGCTCTTACCTTCTTACTCTCGACTGAGTCACTCTCTCTCTCGCGTTTTCTGTCTCTGTCTCTGTCTCCCTCTCTCTGTGTCTCCTTCTCTCTCTCTTTCTCTCTCTCTCTCTCTCTCTCTCTTTCTCTCTCTCTCTCTCTCTCTCTCTCTTTCGCCATCCCAAGCTCACGGCCCCGACCACCCCCCTTTCTACCAGCACCCCCCCCCCCCATCCCCACAACACACCCTACCCCTCCACCCAAGCATCACCGGACAATTACATCTGCTTCCAGTAGCTTAATAATTCCCTCGTTCCCGTTACGTCTGTGGTGGCATACTGTGTAATCGAGTCGGAAATCGTTGTGTTAGTACCCCCTGCGTAATCAAGTAAATTGCTTTCTTGTAGCCAACGACCATTGGAAAGCAAGCTAACGACCAAGGCCAGACGAGGTCGTGAATTGAAGAATAGGCTCGGTTTGATCAGACTGCATCGGCTGGGGATTTAGTGTGTGGAACTGTGTTGCGGATAGCGCACATTTTGTACATTTTGACCTTGTTTAAAATGCATCAAATTAAAGTGTGGTCTGTTATGGGACACAAGTCATGATACGGTGGTACCTACCATGTGAGGACCCTCCGATACGCGGACACCTCTTCAAGGCTTCCTGGCCACAGCTAGACGCTCCAACAATACGGGGTCCCAACCACAAAGAAAGTCTATATATCTCTGTGGTCCCGACCCCAAACGTGTATGTACCGTAAAATCCCTAGCATAAGCCCACCCCCCCTGTGCACAGATTTAGGGCAAAATTGGGGGGTGGGCGTTTGCTAGGGATAGACCCCTTTGCACAAAGTAAGTTTTGTGCTCAACCGTGTAATTGAGTGAATACAAACCCCGAAAGCATGTAAGTTAGGTCGTGTGAGTAGAAGTGAAGGAAAAAAGAAAGAAAAAGGACTTTGAGGCAAAGAAGGCCAACCATGAGAGAGAGAGAGAGAGAGAGAGAGAGAGAGAGAGAGAGAGAGAGAGAGAGAGAGAGAGACCAACCATGAGAGAGAGAGAGAGAGAGAGAGAGAGAGAGAGAGAGAGAGAGAGAGAGAGAGAGAGAGAGAGAGAGAGAGAGAGAGAGAGAGAGAGAGAGAAAAGGACTGGCTCTTCTGAAAACAACCCGAGCATAGTCATTCATATAAATTTATAAAGTAAAAAGAAAATTGCCAGACCTTTGCAAGGACAAACAATAACAACACAATTCCGGGAAAAAGAAACTTGATGAAATGTCGAAATGTCAACACCAATGAAGCCCTTTCTTTCTGTACAGGGAAGAAATTACACGATCGTCTTTGGAAATGAAACGTTAACTGAACTTGGATTTTGTCTTCAAAAGGCCCAATCTTTCTGAGAAAGAACAAGTCGCGTAAGGCGAAAATACAATATTTAGTCAAGTAGCTGTCGAACTCACAGAATGAAAGTGAACGCAATGCCATTTTTCAGCAAGACCGTATACTCGTAGCATCGTCAGTCCACCGCTCATGGCAAAGGCAGTGAAATTGACAAGAAGAGCGGGGTAGTAGTTGCGCTAAGAAGGATAGCACGCTTTTCTGTACCTCTCTTTGTTTTAACTTTCTGAGCGTGTTTTTAATCCAAACATATCATATCTATATGTTTTTGGAATCAGGAACCGACAAGGAATAAGATGAAAGTGTTTTTAAATTGATTTGGGAAAAAAAATTTGATAATAATTTTTATATATTTAATTTTCAGAGCTTGTTTTTAATCCGAATATAACATATTTATATGTTTTTGGAATCAGCAAATGATGGAGAATAAGATAAACGTAAATGTGGATCGTTTTATAAATTTTTAATTTTTTTTACAATTTTCAGATTTTTAATGACCAAAGTCATTAATTAATTTTTAAGCCACCAAGCTGAAATGCAATACCGAACCCCGGGCTTCGTCGAAGATTACTTGACCAAAATTTCAACCAATTTGGTTGAAAAATGAGGGCGTGACAGTGCCGCCTCAACTTTCACGAAAAGCCGGATATGACGTCATCAAAGACATTTATCAAAAAAATGAAAAAAACGTTCGGGGATTTCATACCCAGGAACTCTCATGTCAAATTTCATAAAGATCGGTCCAGTAGTTTAGTCTGAATCGCTCTACACACACACACACAGAGACACACAGACACACAGACACACACACGCACATACACCACGACCCTCGTTTCGATTCCCCCTCGATGTTAAAATATTTAGTCAAAACTTGACTAAATATAAAAACCCACAAACTTAGGAAAAAAAAGAGAAGAGAAACTCGAAAAAAACATGAACGATGGGTGGGAGTGAGAAGAGGGGACAAAGAATAAGAAACAAGTCGCGAAAGGCGAAAATACAATATTTAGTCAAGTAGCTGCCATTTTTCAGCAAGATCGTATACTCGTAGCATCGTCAGTCCACCGCTCATGGCAAAGGCAGTGAAATTGACAAGAAGAGCGGGGTAGTAGTTGCGCTAAGAAGGATAGCACGCTTTTCTGTACCTCTCTTTGTTTTAACTTTCTGAGCGTGTTTTTAATCCAAACATATCATATCTATATGTTTTTGGAATCAGGAACCGACAAGGAATAAGATGAAAGTGTTTTTAAATTGATTTCGACAATTTAATTTTGATAATAATTTTTATATATTTAATTTTCAGAGCTTGTTTTTAATCGGAATATAACATATTTATATGTTTTTGGAATCAGCAAATGATGGAGAATAAGGTAAACGTAAATTTGGATCGTTTTATAAATTTTTTTTTTTTTTTTTACAAATTTCCGATTTTTAATGACCAAATTCATTAATTAATTTTTAAGCCACCACGCTGAAATGCAATACCGAACCCCGGGCTTCGTCGAAGATTACTTGACCAAAATTTCAACCAATTTGGTTGAAAAATGAGGGCGTGACAGTGCCGCCTCAACTTTCACGAAAAGCCGGATATGACGTCATCAAAGACATTTATCAAAAAAATGAAAAAAACGTTCGGGGATTTCATACCCAGGAACTCTCATGTCAAATTTCATAAAGATCGGTCCAGTAGTTTAGTCTGAATCGCTCTACACACACACACACACACGCACGCACATACACCACGACCCTCGTTTCGATTCCCCCTCGATGTTAAAATATTTAGTCAAAACTTGACTAAATATAACAAGTCGCGTAAGGCGAAAATACAATATTTAGTCAAGTAGCTGTCGAACTCACAGAATGAAACTGAACGCAACGCAACGCAGCAAGACCGTATACTCGTAGCATCGTCACTCCACCGCCCGTGGCAAAGGCAGTGCCCGTGGAATTGACAAGAAGAGCGGGATATTCGTTGCGCTGAGAAGGATAGCACGCTTTTCTGTACCTCTCTTCGTTTTAACTTTCTGAGCGTGTTTTTAATCCAAACATATCATATCTATATATTTTTGGAATCAGGAACCGACAAGGAATAAGATGAAAGTGTTTTTAAATTGATTTCGAAAAAAAAATGTTGATAATAATTTTTATATATTTAATTTTCAGAGCTTGTTTTTAATCGGAATATAACATATTTATATGTTTTTGGAATCAGCAAATGATGGAAAATAAGATAAACGTAAATTTGGATCGTTTTATAAATTTTTATTTTTTTTTACAATTTTCAGATTTTTAATGACCTAAGTCATCAATTAATTTTTAAGCCACCAAGCTGAAATGCAATACCGAACCCCGGGCTTCGTCGACGATTACTTGACCAAAATTTGAACCAATTTGGTTGAAAAATGAGGGCGTGACAGTGCCGCCTCAACTTTCACGAAAAGCCGGATATGACGTCATCAAAGACATTTATCAAAAAAATGAATAAAACGTTCGGGGATTTCATACCCAGGAACTCTCATGTCAAATTTCATAAAGATCGGTCCAGTAGTTTAGTCTGAATCGCTCTACACACACACACACACACACACACGCACACACATACACCATACCCTCGTTTCGATTCCCCCTCGATGTTAAAATATTTAGTCAAAACTTGACTAAATATAAAAAGGAAAGAAACACGAAAAGGTAAAGAAGGGGAAAAAGATGACTTTTAGAACAGTCTGCACAAATCCTAGTGAAAGTGAGCCTATAGTTTCTTTGAAAAAAGCAGGGTGGGCGTTTGCTAGGTAGTTACCCCTGTGCACAACTTTTGGCCCAAAATGGGGGGTGGGCGTTTGCTAGACGGTGGGCTTATGCTAGGGATTTTACGGTATATAAGAGCTCCTTGGCCCGCCTCAGTGGAACTTTATAGGTTCAAAACACATTCCTCGCCGAAACATGATCTGTGGAGTGCCTATTTCAACGTAATGCAGACTTTTTCAAGTTCTTTGACCTATTCATAAAGAACGTTATCGTCATTTCTGTTAGATTAACTCCGTGAATTTACATCGGTACAGATCTGTCAGAACATCTTATGGTAACGACGGTACGCATTATAACGGAATATTGTACGTCATGACCCGCTCTTCACTGACTGAGTTTCAGGATAGTGGTTCGCGGAACCCCTTCCCAATTTCTTGTACGTATGTTCGGCTTTCTGTGCATAAAGGACGCAAGGACGCACAGATTGGAGGCCTCGTCTATCTGAATAAAATAACTTCTGTTGGGCCTTTTTGCATTATTTATTTATTTCTACCGAGCTATTCCCAAGACAATGTGGTGACAATAGACGATTTCAGAAATAACTCCGTCGGGTTTTATGGGGTGTGGAAGAGTGAATACCCGTGCGTTTTCTCTGGCAAACATTGGAGGGGCCAATCACTAGCGAGGGGTGTGTCGGACACACATTGGAGGGGCCAATCACTAGCGAGGGGTGTGTCGGACACACATTGGAGGGGCCAATCACTAGCGAGGGGTGTGTCGGACACACATTGGAGGGGCCAATCACTAGCGAGGGGTGTATCGGACACACGTGCTCCTGCCCATGTGTTTCCCACACACCCTTGCGAGTGATTGGCCCCTATAATGTTTGTCCGGGGAAACGCAAGGGTATTCACGCTTCCACAACACATACAAACCCGACAGAGTTATTTCTGAAATTCTTCTATTGTGGCTGGTCCTAAGGGTTTCCACTGCATCACTCTCCAGCTGACTCGATGCAGACAGAGGATCACACTATCAGCTAACCATCTGATCAAACAGGTAGAGCGTAAACAACCCAACAGAGATGTACTACAAAACAAAGCATTAACAAAGTACAAGCATGTAGGTGACTAAATGTACGCTACCACTGAGCGATCATTCGGTAAATAAAGGTTTTTACCACCTTATACCTAATATGGAAATTTAAAATGACGCGTTTGACCATATAAGGAACAAATATTGCAGTCAAAGAGTGTACTAAATAAGTTTAAGATCAATGCAACGAACTAGAAACAGGAGACTGAAAGGCTGCAGGTTTTCCATCAGAAAGTGCATCAGAACTCAAAAATGTCACCCCAAGCAAACACTTCTACATAGAATTTGTTTCTTTCCATCTTTTCCCCAGCGACTTGATTCGTTCAACGAACTTCTGACATTTCTAAACGACCGTCACTTCACATTTCTTGCAAGCTTGCACAAAAAGGCCACAAATGGCCGGCCAACAAGGCATAAATCAAACCACGCCACGTCAATACACACACGGCATTTTCCTCACCTTCTCTGTGTCGTGGAGAGCAAAACAATTCACTACAAAGAGGGAAATGGGCTCCTAAATATTTGTCTTTTCGCGAACGTGAAAATGTCAGTGCCACCTTTGAAACTGGCAGCGTAATTGTTGTTCTAGGATACGGGCATTGCGTGGCTGCAGTCCTAGCCGGCTAATAGGTGCGTCGACGCCTTCTGGTTTTGTAAGATGCAGGTGAGAAGAATGATTTGGCACCTGTACGTTGGGCACATCTGGG